>NC_086129.1:49349265-49647550 GCF_963921235.1 Mobula hypostoma
TTTAGTCTGAGGGTGGTAAGTCTGTGGAATTTGTTGCCACGAGCGGCTGTGAAGGCCAAGTCATTGGGCGCATTTAAGGCAGAGATAGATAGGTTCTTGATTAGCCAGTGCATCAAAGGGTATGGGGAGAATGCATGGGAGTGGGGATGACTGGAAGAATTGGATCAGCCCATGATTGAATGGTGGAGCAGACTCAATGGGCTGAATGGCCTACTTCTCCTCCTAAATCTTATGGTCTTATAATTGGTTGGTGTTGTGTACTTGGATTTTCAGAAGGCCTTTGACAAGGTGCCACAGATCAGGCACCTACGAGCCCATAGTATTACAGGAAAGCTTCAAGCATGGATAAAGCAGTGGCTGATTGGCAGGAGGCAAAGAGTGGGGAAAAAAGGGAGCCTTTTCTGGTTGGCTGCCAGTGACTAGTGATGTTCCACAGGGGTCTGTGTTGGGACCGATTCTTTTTATGTTATATGTCAATGATATGGATGATGAAGTTGATGGTTTTGTTACAAAGTTTGCAGATGATATGAAGATAGGTGGAGAGGGCAAGTAGTTGTGAGGCAGTAGAGAGGCTACAGAAGGACTGAGATAGATTAGAAGAATGGGCAAAGAAGTGGCAGATGGAATACAGTGTCAGGAAGTGCATGGTTATGCACTTTGGCAGAAGAAATGAAATGGTTGACTATTTTCTAAATGGAGAGAAAATACAAAAAACTGAGGTGCAAAGGGACTTGGGAGTCCTTGTGCAGGATTTCCTAAAGGTTAATTTGCAGGTTGAGTCAGTGGTGAGGAAGGCAAATGTGAAGTTGGCACAAATTTCAAGAGGACTAGAATATAAAGCACTGGTGAGGCCTCACTTGGAGTACTGTGAACAGTTTTGGGCCCTTATCCTAGAAAGGATATGCCAAAACTGGAGAGGGTTCAAATGAGGTTCACAAAAATGATTCCAGGATTGAATGGCTTGTCATGTGAAGAATGTCTGATGGCTCTGGGTCTTTATTCACTGGAATTCAGAGGAATTCCCAGGAAATTATAGACCAGTGAGTCTTACCTCAGTGGTTGGTAAGTTGATGGAGAAGAACCTGAGAGGCAGGATTTATGAACATTTGGAGAGGTATAATATGATTAGGAATAGTCAGCATGGCTTTGTCAAGGGCAGGTCGTGCCTTACCAGCCTGATTGCATTTTTTGTGGATGTGACTAAACACATTGATGAAGGAAGAGCAGTAGGTGTGGTGTATATGGATTTCAGCAAGGCATTTGAAAAGGTACCCCATGCAAGGCTTATTGAGAAAGTAAGGAGTCATGGAATCCAAGGGGACATGGCTTTGTGGATCCAGAACTGGCTTGCCCACAGGAGGCAAAGAGTGGTTGCAGACGGGTCATATTCTGCATGGAGGTCGGTCACCAGTGGTGTGCCTCAGGGATCTGTTCTGGGACCCCTTCTCTTGGTGATTTTTTTAAATGACCTGGATGAGGAAGTGGAAGGATGGGTTAGTAAGTTTGCTGATGACACAAAGGTTGGAGGTGCTGTGGATAGTGTGGAGGGCTGTCAGAGGTTACAGCGGGACATTGATAGGATGCAAAACTGGGCTGAGAAGTGGCAGGTGGAGTTCAACCCAGATAAGTGTGAAGTGATTCATTTTGGTCAGTCAAATATGATGACAGAATATAATATTAATGGTAAGACTCTTGGCAGTGTGGAGGATCAGAGGAACCTTGGGGTCCAAGTCCATAAGACACTCAAAGCAGCTGTGCAGGTTGACTCTGTGGTTAAGAAGGCATACGGTGTATTGGCCTTCATCAATCGTGGAATTGAATTTAGGAGCCGAGACGTAATGTTGCAGCTATATAGGACCCTGGTCAGACCCCACTTGGAGTACTGTGCTCAGTTCTGATCGCTTCACTACAGGAAGGATGTGGAAGCCATAGAAAGGGTGCAGAGGACATTTACAAGGATGTTGCCTGGATTGGGGAGCATGCCTTATGAAAACAGGTTGAGTGAACTCGGCCTTTTCTCCTTGGAGCGATGGAGGGTGAGAGGTGACCTGATAGAGGTGCATAAGATGATGAGAGGCATTGATCGTGTGGATAGTCAGAGGCTTTTTCCCAGGGCTGAAATGGCTGCCACAAGAGGACACAGGTTTAAGGTGCTGCAGAGTAGGTACAGAGAAGATGTCAGGGGTAAGTTTTTTACTCAGAGAGTGGTGAGTGTGTGGAATGGGCTGCCGGCAACGGCAGTGGAGGTGGATATGATAGGGTCTTTTAAGAGACATTTAGATAGGTACATGGAGATTTGTAAAATAGAGGGCTATAGGTAAGGCTCGTAATTTCTAAGCTAGGGACATGTTCGGCACAACTTTGTGGGCCGAAGGGCCTGTTTGTGCTGTAGGTTTTCTATGTTCTATGTTTGTATAATTTCCTCCAGGCTTGACAAGAAGCTCAGAGACCTCGGCCTTCACCCTGCCTGGATCCTGGACTTCCTGTCAGATCGCTGGCAGGTGGTAAGAGTGGCCTCCCTCACCTCTGCCCCTCTGACCCTCAGCACAGGAGCCCCTCAGGGCTGTGTCCTAAGCCCCCTCCTTTACACTCTTTATACCCATGACTGTATCACCACCCACAGTTCTAATCTGCTAATTAAATTTGCTGATGATACTACACTGTTTGGCCTAATCTCAAATAATAATAAGGCGGCCTGCAGAGAAGAAGTCATCACCCTGACATAGTGGTGTCAAGAAAACAACCTCTCCCTCAACGTCGCAAAAACAAAGGAGCTAGTTGTGGATCACAGGAGGAATGGAGACCAGCTAATGCGTATCGACATCAATGGATCTGGGGTTGAGAGGTGAACAGCTTTTAAGTTCCTCAGCATACACATCACCGAGGATCTCACGTGGTCTGTACGTACTGGCTGTGTGGTGAAAAAGGCACAACAACGCCTCTTTCACCTCAGACAGTTGAAGAAGTTTGGCATGAGTCCCCAAATCCTAAGAACTTTCTACAGGGGCACAATTGAGAGCATCCTGACTGGCTGCATCACTGCCTGGTATGGGAACTGTACTTCCCTCAATCACAGGACTCTGCAGAGAGTGGTGTGGACAGCCCAGCACATCTGTAGATGTGAACTTCCAACTATTCAGGACATTTACAAAGACAGATATGTAAAAAGGGCCTGAAGGATCATTGGAGACCCGAGTCACCACAACCACAAACTGTTCCAGCTGTTACCATCTGGGAAACGGTACCTCAGCATAAAAGCCAGGACCAACAGGCTCCGGGCCAGCTTCTTCCACCAGGCCATCAGACTGATTAATTCGTGCTGATATAATTGTATTTCTATGTTATATTGATTATAAATACATACTATTTATTATAAATTACTATAAATTGCATACTTAGACAGAGACGTTAACGTAAAGATTTTTACTCATGTATATGAAGAAATGTGAGTAATAAAGTCAATTCAATTCAAAAATAGATTTAGAACAGTTCTAATTACTCATTACCAGATATAGTACTTCTTATAAAATAACATAAGAGAATCAAAACACCTAGCTGTTTTCTAACCCTAATCAGGAAGCATGAAAAATTTGATTGACATGAAGGTTTTTGAATTTTACAACCCATTCAACACATAACATAAAGAGACCAATAGCTTTAGAGCTTACAAATGACCAACCTATAAACATCCTCCCAGGTTTCCACAATCTTTGTATAATTCAACTGTGGGAAGAATCCTGCTATTTTTGAAAGCAGCATCCAGGCAGCAGGGGCACGATCAGTGTCAGTGTGAGAAATGAGATCTTCGACAAATGTTGAACTGAATTTATCTTGCTGGGACCACAGAAGGAAAGCTTTGGTCAAGTAACGACTGTGAAGGAAGAAAGAAAGTTACATTTCTGGTATGCTTGATGCATCAACAGAGAATTACAGATGTTAACTCCAAGATGACAATTAGTCGAATACTGGGGTAAAAAAACTACCAAAAATGTTAAGCAACATACATCAAAGTTGCTGGTGAACGCAGCAGGCCAAGCAGCATCTATAGGAAGAGGCGCAGTCGACGTTTCAGGCCGAGACCCTTCGTCTAGTCCTGACGAAGGGTCTCGGCCTGAAACGTCGACTGCGCCTCTTCCTATAGATGCTGCTTGGCCTGCTGCGTTCACCAGCAACTTTGATGTATGTTGCTTGAACTTCCAGCATCTGCAGAATTCCTGTTGTTTACCAAAAATGTTAATGAAGTTTTGATAAAGTTTTCATCTTTTCCCTGTATTTCTTGTAATTCTTTCCTGTCACAGAGCTTAGAATGAAGTCTATCTGGGGAGTAGGTCACAGACAAATGATGTGGTCTGACAAAACAATTGGGGCTTCAATGCTATTGACATTGGCCTTAAAACATTTCAAATTTCCCAATCACTCTTCAAAAACCACAGTCCACGATCACTCAGAGGGGAGAAACAGAAAAAGATTAGCTTTATTTGTCACATGTACAGCAAAACAAAGTGAAACGTGTTGTTTACATCAATGACCATAGTCTGAGGATACGCTGGGGGCTGTCCACAGGTGTCATCATACTTCCAGCACCAACACAGCATGCCCATGACTTACTAACCCTAACCGTACACCTTTAGAAAATGAGAGGAAACCAGAGCACCCTGAGGAAAGCCACGCAGTTGTGGAGACAATGTACAAACTCCTTACAAAAGCAGTAAGAATTTAACCCCAGTCATTGATCACTGGCACCATAAAGAAATTGTGCTAACTGCTATGCTGCCGTACTGCCTCACTTTAGCTTAAGTTTATGAAACAAGAGAACTCAGTTCAAAGTTGAAAGTAAATTTCAACAGATTTATTTCCTTATGGGCTTATTCAATAAATCCATAACAGAATAATAACTATAATCAAATCAATGAAAGAGTGCATCGACTGGGCGTTCAACCAGTGTGCAAAAGACAATAAACTGCAAATACAAAAAGAAATAATGATCATAAATAAATAAACAATAAATATCGAGAACATGAGATGAAGAGTCCTTGAAAGTTAGACAACAGATTGTGGGAACATTTCAGTGATGGGGCATGTGAAGCTCCACTTAACTTTGAAAAAATTCCTTCAGCCTCCATGCGACCTAGCTTATTAAGGATAGTACAGGTGTCCCCTGCTTTTCGAACATTCGCTTTACGAAACCTTGCTGTTACGAAAGACCTACATTAATTACCTGTTTTCGCTAACAGAAGGTGTTTTCATTTTACAAAAAAAGGCAGCGCGCGAGAAAAGCAGCGCGCGCCCCGAGCAGCCAAGCTCCTCCCCCGGAACGGCATTCTAGCCGGCATTGCTTAAACACGTGCCTGTGAGCATCTGTGCTTCATGTCAATTTACTTTGAGCATCCATTTGCAAGATGAGTTCTAAGGTATCGGAAAAGCCTAAAAGAGCTCGTAAGGTTGTTACACTTATCGTAAAACTAGACATAATTAAGTGTTTCAATCGTGGTGAACGAAGTAAGGACAAAGTGAATTTGGCTTGTGGAAGTTGACGAAGATGATGTTGAAGAGGTTTTGGCATCCCATGACCAAGAACTGATAGATGAAGAGCTGATGCAATTGGAAGAGGAAAGGATAACAATCGAAACCGAATGCAGTAGCGAACGGACCGAAAGTGAAGTCGTCCAGGAACTGAACATGAAGCAACTGCGTGAGATTTTCGCTGCAATGATTGCAGAAAAGTACGACTTAATTTTGAAAGGGTACGTCATTTTTGGGCATATTTGCAGGATGGTTTGAGTGCTTACAAAGAACTGTATGATAGAAAAATGCACGAGGCTAAGTAGTCAAGCATACTGTCGTTTTTCAAGCCTTCCACATCAGCCACAGCAGACGACGAACCTCGATCTTCAACATCGAGGCAGGCAGATATAGAAGATGACCTGCCTGCCCTGATCGATGAGATGACACCCCAGTGTCCCACCACCCCAACATCCAGGCCGCCGACCAATACATTGCCGCGGAGAATGCACCCAGCACATCTTTAAGAAAAAAAGCCGAAATAAACAAGCTAATTAATTAGGTGCCGCCTGGCACATAAATGTCGGTCCAGATCAGAAGCGATTGCCGATTGCGTCAGTCAGCAGCCTGAAAGTTGGGGACCACTGCACCACCCCAACCTCTGACGACTCAGCCTAACACACCATCATCAGTGTGCTCGGTGCTGTCTTCCCAACTCTGGTAAGTGATACTACACTGTACCTATATTATTTCTACTTTATATAGGCTGTGTATTTTCATGTGTTATTTGGTATGATTTGGCAGCTTCATAGCTTAAAAGTTACTGGAGAGAGTGTTTCTGCCGAGAGCATTTGCGCCAGTTTCTGCCGAGAGCGGTTGCGAGAGATTTTCGCTATGGAGAACAGTGCGGCAATGATTGTGGAGAAGTATTTCTACTTTATATAGGCTGTGTACTTATATCATTTCTGCTTTTACTATATGTTACTGTTATTTTAGGTTTTTATGTGTTATTTGGCATGATTTGGCAGGTTATTTTTGGGTTTGCGAATGCTCACAGATTTTTCCCATATAAATAAATGGTAATTGCTTCTTCGCTTTACGACATTCCGGCTTACGAACCGTTTCAGAGGAACGCTCTACCTTCGGATGGCGGGGGAAACCTGTACAAGGAACTGGATGGGCTTCGTAAAACTTGGGTGTGGCATAGTCATTTAACACTATTTTACTATTGATATGTTTGAGTTTTCCAATGCAATCCTTGAACGCAGCTGTGGCACCATCCAATACCTTTCTAAATTTGCTTTCAGTTGACTCTATTTCTGGATATATGGCATATAAATGGTGGATGGATCTACAATCAAATCGTAGTTGCCTCAGGCGCTCACGCCACCACAATGTTAGCCCTCTTGCTTTTAGCACATACAAGCCCGATGTGGCTTGTTGGTTGCTGTATTTCACTCTTATGGAAGTCATTCTTACAGGAGTTATTGTTTCTCCAGTATAAGTTCTTAGCTGGATGTCTGCAGGCTTCAGTTTAGTATCTTTGAAAAGTTATTCAAACTCATTCTGTGAAATGACTTAAATAGCTAAGCCAGCGTCCAATTCAGTTTAAAGTAATTTGCTATTCACTTCTGGTGTAAGCCATATTGCTTGTGTATTGTTAGCTTTCACATTATAAATCTCAAGGCTACACAGTCCTGTGTCACTCTTACCATTATCCAATTTTTCATCAACACCGTAAAGATCAGTGCTTTTTGAAACTATAACTTACATTTCTTTTAAAAACCTTTTTCTCTTCCTTGTGCAGACCATTTTATTTTAGTCTGCCTGACATGCTCTTTATATGTGTCCTACTTTGTTGCATTGTCTGCAAGTTTCACCTTTAAATCTGCATCGGTCTGGTGTATGTGGGCCTCTGCCATAACAGTAACACAATTTGTTCAGCCAGGCAGGTTTCTGTTTAAACATTGCAATTTTGTTCATGCTCATTTTCATTCCTGACTGCAACTCAATTGTGTCTCTGTCTACTGTTCCCATTGATACAGCAATTTCAACTGCTCTTTTAAATGTGAGTTGTGCTTCAGTTAGGAGCCATTTTTGAATGCTTTCTTGTGAGGTTCCACAAACTAAATCATCTCTCAGTGCATCATTAAGTCTATCACTAAACTGACAATGCCCAGACAATCTCTTCAAATCAGCCACATAAGTACACTGAAGTGGACTTCCCTTCTTTTTGATTTTGCTTATGAAACCTAAAACATTCTGCAATCAACCACGGTTTTGGTTCTAAATGTTTCTGCATTACTTTCACGATTCAGCAAAGCTCATTTTGGTTGGTTTGATTGGAGCAATCAAACTTCTAAGCAAACTGTATGCCTTTAAACACAATGCCCTCAGCAAAATTGGTACTCGTTTCTCATTGGCTATTTCCTTTGCTTCAAAATACTGTTCAATTTGTTCAGTATACATCAGCCAGTTATCCATTGTGCAATTGAACACATCTATCTTTCATAAGAACATAAGAAATAGGAGCAAGAGTAGGCCATCTGGTCCATCGAGCCTGCCTCGTCATTCAATAAGATCATGGCTGATCTGTCCGTAAACTCAGCTCCATCGACCTGCCTTTTCCCTATAACCCTTAATTCCCTTCCTATGTAAAAATCTATCTGACTGTATCTTAAATATATTTCGTGAAGAAGCCTCAACTGCTTCCCTGGGCAGAGAATTCCACAGATTCACCGCTGTCTGGGAAAAACAGTTTCTCCTCATCTCTGTCCTAAATCTTCTCCCCTGAATCTTGAGGCAATGTCACCTAGTTCTAGTCTCACCTACCAATGGAAACAACTTTCATACTTCTACCTTATCTATCCCTTTCAAAATTTTGTATGTTTCTCTAAGATCCCCTCATTCTTCTGAATTCCAGAGAGTAGTCCCATGTCTAATATGCCAATTATTAATTGAAATATTTCTGATGTAGTCAGCCATTTCTGACTTTTTTTAAACTTATGATTATTATTACCAGGTAACCACTGTTTATAAACCCCTCAACTGTATCCATCTCCTGCCTTTTTAAAAACTCAAATATCTTCTGCTCTTGTGAAGAAAGCATGCTGTACTTTTTTTTGAGCTCGAACGTCTCACTGCCCTTCAACAGGTAGGTATTCTTCTCGGGTTTGCTTAAATCTTCATCGTCACTGTTATGCTTTGGAATGCAAAAATATAAAACCAATCGAAACATAAACATGGAGCCAGGAGATAACTTGTACACGCCTGTTTTGACTTTAAGCCAGGTGCACACGTATGACGTGGTGGCTGATAAAGTACGTCACTCACATACTTTTACATATAACCTATAACAAATTAATTAAACAAACAAGAATTCTTTATCCAATATATCTACAATATTACTGAAATATTAAATACACATATGTACGTCTTTTAGAATTTGGGAGGAAATACCCAAATTCCCACTTGGGGGGCAGAGCTAAAGAAGACGCCAGAGGACAACTTCTTCCAGCTCATCGATGAAACAATTAAATTCTTCCTATTTTAATGTCTCTATTTTCCTTTTCAGGGTGGCTGGGGTCCTATCTGTTTGATCTACAGCAACTCTCAAAACTTCAGTTCTGCCTGATGGCATGTTCCTGTTCCTGGAGCTCGCTGATTGGCCACGTTTCCGTATGTCCAGGTTTGGCCTGAAGTCGGACAACTTCAGAGCCTTACGCGGCTCTGGAGCATGAATTCTCACTGGTGTTGTGAACTGAAGCGTAGCGGGACCCGGAACATCGACGACAGTAAGAGTGGCTGTTGGAGGGCTCTGTACTCGGTAATTGATCTCTCTCTCTCTCTTTCTCTCGATGGTGAGGGAGAGTTTGCGGCTGATTCTTGAGCTGGGGACCTCGAAATAAAAAGCAACGTTTCAGACTGACTGTAACATCAAAATAGCGACTGTTGTCTCCCGTGTTGCTGTGGAAGAAGCTATATTTGTCTCTCCCTCCTTAGTGAGAGAGACTGCCTGTGGGATGTCGAAAATATTGGAGTGAACAGTTAGTTTTTGATGTACTGTAGATCAAGGTCTCTCTTTAGGAGCTTTCCGTTTGTTTACCTAGTGGGTGGTGGAAATGCAAATGCTGTATGCTAGAATAAGTGGGGGACAAGAGAGTTGATGCTGGCTTGTGCGTGGGAGGGGGCAGGGGGCTTTGGGGGTCTTATGTTTCTTCTGTCATTCATTCTTTGGGGTTCTTCTGTTTCAAGGATATCTGCCGAGAGTGAAAATTTCAGGTTGTATATTGTATACATTCTCTGATTTTAAATGAAACCATTGAAACTGGAGCACCTTGAGGAAACCCATGCAGTCACAGGGAGAACGTACCAATTCCTTACAGACAGTACGGGAAATGAACCCCAATCTTACGCTGGCGCTGTAAAGCATTGTGCTAACCCCGACACCACCATGCAGCATTTAGGATTATTGAGAATCTGGAGTCTGTGCACCAGAGGACGCAGAAGCCCTACATAAACAGCAGCACATCCACGCAGTTGGTTAGGCATCTCTGGAGGACTCTACAGTTCCCACATGGCCTTACCAGTCACTTCAGCACCCACACACTCACACAACAAAAGTGGAAGCAAATTACACTTGAGACTGACAGACTACCCAAGAAGAAAAAAAAATGGTTGAACAATTAAATTTGATTTCTTGATTAAGATGGTTATCTTTCAAAATAAAACATAGATTAAACAGTCCTGATAAAGGTCTCTGCTGAAATGTCTGTTCTTTATTTCTTTCCAAAGATGCTGCCTGGCCTATGGACTCAATTTCAAAGACTCTACATTATTTCATCAGTATTATTTACTGTACTTATTATCTTTTTTTTGTATTTGCAGTTTGTCTTCTTTTACACATTGTTCTGCCTTTGTGTGTAGTTTTTCATTGATTCATTTGTATTTCTTTGTTCTACTGCAAATGCCTGCAAAAAATGAATCTCAAGATACTATATGGTGACATGTATAGCAACTTTGATGAAAAATTTGCTTTGAATTTGAACTCAAGGCAGCACCTATGGAAATGAACAGACAGTTGACTTTTCAGGCCGAGACCCTTCATCAGGACTGGAAAGGAAAGGAGCAGAAGCCAGAAGAAGAAGGTGCAGGAGTGGGGGTGGGAAGGGAGGGGAAGGAAGGCAAGTTAGAAGATGAGAGGTGAAGCCAGATGGGTGAGGGAGGAATCTTTTGTGTTTATGGCTTTAACCTATTGCATTCCGATCCACAAGCTCTGGTGCCAAATGATAAAAAGGAGAAAGAGATTTAGTGGAATCGAATGGAAGGAGGTTGGGGAGATAGTACTCTTGCAACTTCAAACAAATTATTAAAAAAACAGAACGTAAGCCCACTGTGAGATCAAATCAGACAGAGGTGGTGAATCAAGCACAAGAAGAAGTGTTACTTAGAAACATTTTACTCTCGATGCCTCTTTTCAGTTTCATTAATTTCAACAGAATGTTTTTAGTATCATTAAGATTTAGATTTTACAATAACATACACTGTAGAAGATTCCTACGTATGCAACTGGTGAATCCTCTGAATAGCCTCATTTTCTCCAAAAAAAGAGTTCAAATTATGAAAAGAAAAAGTGCCAACATACCATGTTACAATTAACTTCTGCAGTTGCCTGATCTGCTGGGAACACTCCAGCTATTCATTTATATCAAACTGAGCTTAGAACAATAAAGGCTTTCAAAAATGAACATTGTGCAAGGTTCTGGGAACTAATGAATAGCTCTCACAAACCACCTGAAAATAGATGAGCAGCAAAAAGCCTCCTTCCATGCTATGGCATTTATTGATTTTTATCCTCGCAAAATAAAGTTAACAATAGATAAATAAATGTCATTTGCAAACAGAAACATATACCTTTATGCCGATAATTTTTTTTAAATACTGTATTGGATCCCGAGAAACAATCACTTCATTCTCTTTTACACTTGTGTACGAAAGAATGGCAATAAAGAATCTTCAATCCCAAGACATACTTACCAAAGCTCCTGATACTCAAGTGCAAGAAGTGCTAAAACATCCCAGGCCAATCTTTGGTACTTGTCTTCATCACTGAACTGCCTGTAGTTCTTGATTTGCTGTATTATCACTTGATTCAGATACTCCAGTGCTTTTTCCTGGACAGAATTCTCAGAATCAATTACAACCGGGATAACTCCATTGATCCAAGCCATCTGTAGCATTGCATTACTGGGTTGAGCCTGTAAGAAATATACAATCTAACTTTTAGGATGTAATCCCAAATCTTATAAATGTGAACAATGAATTCCAAACTAGACAACAACACAATTGGCAGTAATCTTGGACTACAAAGTTCTATTTCTATCTAAGATCAAATGATACTATCCAGAAACTTAGTGAATGCCACACCACAGGCCCATTCCTCCAACTCTGGCATGTCTGATTATTACAATAATCAATGGATTTAACTACTTTGAAAGAAATGACATACTTACAAGAGATTTCCAAAAACTAATTCCTCCCCCTTCAGCCCTTTACCTCTTCCACCTCTCTCCTCCCAGTTTCTCACTTCATCTCCCTCCCCCACCCACCCACTTCCCTCCTCACCTGGTCTCACCTATCACCTGCCAGCTTCCCCTTCCCCCACCATTATTCTGGCTTCTTCCCTCTTCCTTTCCAGTCCTGATGAAGGGTCTGAGTCTGAATTGTCGACTGTTTACTCCACTCCATAGATGCTGCCTGACCTACTGTGCTGCTCCCAAACTAATTTTGCGTGTTGCTCCCAAACTAATTTTTTTTTTAAACTCTCTCTTTCAATGCAATCTACTCTGTTAGCTCCATAAATAATCAGATCTCCAGGCATAGAAAAGTACAGCACAGAGGTCCTTCAGCCCATCTCAGCCATGCTAAGTCATTTAAACTGCCTACTCCCATCACCCTGCACCTGGACCACAGCCCTTCACTCCCCTACCATCCATGTACCTCTCCAAATTTCTTTTGAATATTGAAATTCTTAAAACAACATTTTATATAAAAAATACATACCAACAGAAGATCTGTGATGGACTGCAATGTTTGCTTACGGACAGATGGGGCAGGATCTCGACAACGGTCTTGTAATACAGACAGATCCTCTTGGGTGCATAAGACTGTGTTCTGTTTCAAAATACTGACAAGCACCTGTAAATATGTAATACAACTGTAAGTACATAACACTAATAATTAAACAGCATACCTAAATATCAAGATTTGAAAGACTAATTAAAACATTAACCAGTGTTCAATATTCAGTTTATTGAATGCAAATATCTGGTTAAAAGCTCTGAAAAGAACAGCTGTGGTGTCATAAAGGCACCTTATGCCAAATCTTCTGAAATATAATTTATTATATGGTAATTTATTTGGGATAAAATTACTTTGTGTGTTGTAGGTGAGTATTATGTACTGTGCTATTCACCTTGGACCGGAGGAACATTGTTTCATTTGGCAGTATACAGTACATGCACACTGATGAATGACAATAAATTTGAACCTGAACTTGAAAATGCTGATTTGTTTATTTCATGGAAAAATTTGAAAGAATGTAAACAATGCACGTAAACTAAAAATAATATTGAAAGGATCTGTCCAAGCAACACACACAAAATGCTGGAGGAACTCAGCAGGCCAGGCAGCCTCTATGGAAAAGAGTACAGTCGACGTTTCCAGCTGAGACCCTTCGGCAGGATTAGGAAAAAGAAAGATGACTCAGAGCAAGAAGGTGGGGGGAGGGGAGGAAGAAACACCAGGTGATGGGTGAAACTGGGAAGGTGGAGGGGTGAAGTAAAGAGCTGGGAAGTTGATTGGTGAAAGAGATACAGGGCTGGAGAAGGGGTAATCTGACAGGAGAGGACAGAAGGGCATGGAAGAAAGAAAAGGAGGAGGAGCACCAGAGGGAGGTGATGGGTGGGTAAGGAGATAAGGTGAGAGAGGGGAGGTGGAAGTTAGAGAAGTCGATGTTCATGCCATCAGGTTGGAGGCTACCCAGACGGAATATAAGGTGTTGCGCCTCCAACCTGAGTGTGGCTTCATCTTTACAGTAGAGGCGGCCGTGGGCTGACACGTTGGAATGGGAATGGAAGTGGAATTAAAATGGATGGCCACTGGGAGATCCCACTGTTTCTAGAATCAGCTGGAAATGTTGACTGTACTCTTTTCCACAGGTTCTGCCTGGCCTGTTGAGTTCCTCCAGCATTTTGTGTGTTGCTTTGATTTCCAGCATCTGCAGATTTTTTGTTTGTGATTGAAAGGATCTGTCGTTGGTTTAGCCTTAAAAGAATTCATGAATCATTGACAATATTCATTGGCGAGGAGCAATAAAAGATTAGGATGTATACAACCCTGTTTTGCACAGTAGCCCTTACTTTGGAAGTTTTTAGAGAGGGAGAGAAAATTAAGAATTATAGGGTGGCCGCTCCCAACATCTTTAATATCAAAGCCCTCATTACATTTAAACAGCTCCAGTGGCAGAGGCCATATCATTCCCATATCCAACACCCAAAACAGAGTGCCCTGAGACCATCACACAGCAAGAAATTAGGTAGAAAATTTAAAAATGTGCACAAAGTCTCCGAGGGAAAAAGTACAACATCTTCATTTACTTTTCAGAATAGCCAGTGCATGACTGTCAAAATTGGAGAAAGTGCATTCCGGAGGGCATTGTAAACACAGCCCGTTTATCAGGAGTATGCAGAAGTCCAGCATACATTACGAAGGAGTGCACTATTTCCCAAACTACCCACCCACCTACTATACTACAAACTACATTACAGACCACCCAACAGTCCGTGAGATTTAGAGAAACAAATTTGTAGAGAGATCGCAGACGGTTGCAAGAAACACAAGATTGTTATAATAGATAATTTTGGACAGCGAGGTGTCTCCCAGTGGAGGTTGGTTGTAGGGGATTCGTAGCCCGTTCCTTAGTTAGAGCCTTCAGCATTTTGGGCATCGAGGGAGAGAGGAAGAGGAGAGCCATTCGCAGTACCACCGATGCGGCAGAGAGGGCCTCAAGATGGCTGTGGCTCAAAAGAGGGGAGCCATGGAGTCATAAGTAGCTAGCCATCTGGACACAAGCTGGGGTCTGATCAGCCTCGGCTGGGTCACCTGGAGGAGGTTGTATGATGTTGAAAGACCCGAAACACCCGATGATTCCAGGAACATCACTGAAGATGTGTCCAGAAGCATCAATAGATGTATGTACACAGCAGTAACTTTCCACACATTGACTGGGACTCCCATCCTGTAAACGGACTAGATGGGATAGAGTTTGTCAAATGTGTTCAGGAAAGCTTCCTTAACCCCAGTATGTAGAAGTCCCAACGAGAGAACTGCTATTCGGGAATGAGACAGGGCAGGTGATATATGGGGGAACACTTTGCCTCCAGTGACCACAATGCCATTATTTCAAAGTAAATATGCAAAAAGATCAGTCTGGTCCGCGGGTTGAGATTCTAAATTGGAGAAAGTATCAGGAAAGTGTGGATTGAGACAGGCTATTTGCTGGCAAAGGTGCCCTTGGTAAGTGGGAGGCTTTCAAAAGTGAAATTTTGAGAGTACAAAGCTTGCATGTGCCTGTCAGAATAAAAAATAAAGGTAACAGGCTTAGGAGACCTTCGCGTAGGTCACTAGATTCTAAAAGGACAATGAGTATAAGGGCACTTTATCTTAATGCCCATAGTTTAGAAACAAGGTCAGTGAACCTGTGGCACAGATCAGTACCAAGGCATATGATTTAGTGGCAATTACAGAAACCTGGTTGTAAGGTGGAGATGACTGGGAATTAAATATCCGAGGGTATCAGGTAATACGGTAAGATAGGCAGGAAGGCAAAGGAGGTGGGGTGGCGTTCTTGATAAGGGATGAGATCAGGGCGATTGTGAGAGGCGATATAAGATCTACGGAGCAGAATGTTGAGTCCATCTGGGTAGAGATAGGAATAGTAAAGGGAGAACAATCACTGGTGGGTGTTGTCTATAGGCCACCTAATAAAAATATTGCAGTGGCAGAGGTGATTAACCAAGAAATAACTGAGGCTTGCAAGAATGGAACGGCAGTTGTCATGGGGGATTTTAACTTCCACAAAGATTGGGTGAATCAGGTTGGTCAAGGAAGCCTTGAGGAGGACTTCATAGAATGCATCCATGATGGCTTTCTTGAGCAGCATGTTAGTGAACCTACTAGGGAAAATGCTATCTTAGATGTAGTCCTGTGCAATGAGACGGGTAAGATTAACGATCTTGTAGTGAGGGATCCTCTTGGAAAGAGTGATCATAGTATGATTGAATTTCGCATTCAGATGGAGGATGAAATAGTTAGATCGAAAACAAGTGTATTATGCCTGAACAAGGGAGACTACAACAGGATGAGAGAGGAGCTGGCTAATGTGGATTGGGAGCACAGGCTATTTGGTAGGACAGTTGAGGGACGGTGGAATACTTTCAAAGAGATTTTTCACAGTTCCCAACAAAAGTATATTCCAGTCAAAAGTAAGGACAGTAAGTGTGGGGAGAGCCAGCCTTGGATAACTAAGGAAATAAAACATAGTATCAAATTAAAAGCTCATATGTACAAAGTCGCAAAGAGTAGTGGGAGACTGGAGGATTGGGAAAACTTTAAAAAGCAACAGAGAACAACTAAACAAGAAATAAGGAAAGGGAAGATAGAGCATGAAAGTAAATTAGCACAAAATATAAAAACAGATAGTAAAAGTTTTTATAAATATATAAAGCGGAAGAAGGTGGCTAAAGTCAATGTAGGGCCCTTGGAAGACGAGAGGGGGAAATTGATATTGGGTGATAAGGAAATGGCTGAAGCATTGAACGACTACAAGTATTTTGTGTCGGTCTTCACGGTGGAGGACACATCTAATATGCCAAAGAATGATGTTATGGACGAAATGGGAGGTGAGGACCTCGATAAAATCACTGTCACTAAAGAGATAGTGATGAGCAAACTAGAGGGTCTGAAGGTAGATAAGTCCCCTGGTCCTGATGGGATGCATCCCAGGGTGCTGAAGGAATTGGCAGAGGTTATAGAAGACGTGTTGGTAATCATTTATCAAAATTCTCTAGACTCAGGGCAGGTCCTGGCGGATTGGAAGACAGCAAATGTCACGCCACTTTTTAAAAAAGGATGTCGGCAAAAGACAGGCAACTATAGGCCAGTTAGCTTAACATCCATAGTCGGAAAAATGCTTGAAGCTGTCATTAGGGAAGAAATAGCGAAACATTTAGAAAGGAGTGGTTCCATTAGGCAGACGCAGCATGGACTCAGAAAGGGCAGGTTCTGTTTGACAAACTTACTGGAGTTCTTTTGAGGACATAATGAGTGCAGTGGACAGAGGGGAACAGGTGGATGTCGTATACTTGGATTTCCAGAAGGCTTTCAATAAGGTGCCGCACAAGAGACTTATAAATAGGATACGGATGCATGGAGTCGGAGGAAGTGTATTGGCATGGATAGTGGATTGGTTAACCGATAGAAGGCAGAGAGTTGCTATAAATGGATGTTTCTCCGATTGGCAGTCAGTGGTGAGTGGGGTGCCGCAGGGGTCGGTGCTGGGCCCGCAGATGTTTACCATTTACAATGATGATTTGGAAGAGGGGACCGAGTGTAGTGTAGCAAAATTTGCTGACGACACTAAACTGAGTGGAAAAAGCAAATTGTACAGAGGATGTGGAGAATCTGCAGAGGGATATAGATAGGTTAGGTGAGTGGGCCAAGGTCTGGCAAATGGAATACAACGTTGGTAAATGTGAGATCATCCACTTTGAAAGGAATAATAGAAGAGCAGATTATTATTTAAATGGTGAAAGATTGCAGCATGCTGTTGTGAAGAGGGATTTGGGAGTGCTTGTGCATGAATCACAAAAAGTTGGCTTGCAGGTACAACAGCTTATTAAGAAGACAAACAGAATGTTGGCCTTCATTGCTGGAGGGATTGAATTCAAGAGCAGGGAGATCATGCTGCAACTATACAGGGTACTGGTGAGGCCACACCTGGAGAACTGTGTGCAGGAGTGGTCTCCATACTTGAGGAAGGATATACTGGCTTTGGAGGCAATGCAGAGGAGGTTCACCAGGTTGATCCCAGGGATGAAGGGGTTAACCTATGAGGAGAGATTGAGTCGCCTGGGACTATACTCTCTGGAGTTCAGAAGAATGAGAGGGGATCTTATAGAAACATACAAAATTTTGAAAGAGATAGCTAAGGTAGAAGTACGAAAGTTGTTTCCATTGGTAGGTGAGACTAGAACTAGGGGACATTGCCTCAAGATTCAGGGGAGAAGATTTAGGACAGAGATGAGGAGAAACTGTTTTTCCCAGAGAGTGGTGAATCTGTGGAATTCTCTGCCCAAGGAAGCAGTTGAGGCTTCTTCACTAAATATATTTAAGAGACAGTTAGGTAGGTTTTCACATAGTAAGGGAATTAAGGGTTATGGGGAAAAGGCAGGTAGATGGAGCTGAGTTTACGGACAGATCAGCCATGATCTTATTAAGTGGCAGGACAGGCTCGATGGACCGGATGGCCTACTCCTGCTCCTATTTCTTATGTTCTTATTAGAAAAGGGCAAATAATATGCTTCAGTGTGCAGGAAATCACAGTGAGATGGCAGCCTCTGTCTTTGCACCCAGAAACCTTGCTAATGTCACATGCCATTTGGGCTTGCAAGCTAAAGTTTCAGTCCCATCATTTCTTGTGTATCAGTACTACTAATTTTATGTATATATAATTCTTTATTCTGTATAATTGTTGAACGCTGTTGCTTTTAGTTGCATGTAGCGCCAACGCACCACAGCAATTTCCTTGTATATGTAAATGCATATTGCAAATAAAGTTGACCCTTTATATACACAAGAGATTCTGCAGGTGCTGGAAATCCAGAGCAACATACACAGAATGCTGGAGGAACCCAGCAGATCAGGCAGCGTCTATGGAAATGAATATACAGTCAATATTTGAGGCCGAGACCCTTCTTCAGGACTGAAAAGGAAGGGGGAAGATGCCAGAATAAAAGGTGGGAAGAGGGGAAGGATAGCTAGGTGATAGGTAAAGCCAGGTGGGTGGGAAAAGTAAAGAAATTTAATAGGAGAGAAGAGTGGGAGAAAGGGAAGGAGGAGGGGCACCAGGGGGAGATGACAGGCAGGTGAGGACAAGAGGTAAGAGGCCAGTGAAGGGAATAAAAGAAGAGGGGAGGGAGAGAAAACACAATTACCAGAAGGAGAAATTGATGGCATGATTTTGAAATGGTTTGGCTGAAGTCTTAGCTGTCATATTATTCTGACAATGAATTGATCTCCAATTCAAGCAGATTCATATCATGTAATCTTCTCCTCTGCTCTTAGTTGTTATTATGGAAACACCCAAAAAGGAGGCTCCAAAGGGAGTCTCAGGGTACAAGTATGGTCCAATGGTGAAATGGAACATCTGTTCTGCTGCCTGTTGCCAAGAAAACTCATTTAACAGGAATAGGGCCGGGGTGAGGCAGAGTGGTGTGGGGATTGAAAGCAGCAGGAAAAGGAGGGGGTGGTAATTACATAGGAGTGCATTACTGCTTTGTTTACATCTAGCCGTTGACAGTTTAGTGGAACATAATGCTTTTTAACCCAAAAAAAAACAGACCGTCTATGCTTGTCACATTAATTGAGAGAAAGAATGTCCAGGGTGGTGGATGGACTGCCAATGAATCAAGCAACTTTATCCCAGAAAGTTATAAGTCATGTAGTATCGTTGAAGCTAAAGTCACACAATCAAGTGGAGAACATATCAACGAGGTTCTGACTTGTACTTTGTTGAGTGGGAAGAAAAACTGGGGTGTTAAGAAGTGAGTTATTTGCCCTGGGATACCCAGCTATTGTAGGTACAATATTTATATGGTGACACTCAAGGTGATGATGGTGGGGGTCTGAAGAAATGTTACAGAAGGGAAATACCTGTGTTATTGGATACTGTCATTACCAGGACCCAATGGCCTACAGTCAAGGGGTTTAAAGGTAGAGATTGAAAGGTATACTGTAGAGATAATGGAGCCAGCAGTTCAAGATTTTGCCTATAGAGATAGTGGTGCCATCTGAGGGTACCAGTGGATTGAAAAGTTGTGTACGTGACAGATAGAAATAAACAGCAGGAAACTACAAGCCTATCAATTTGAAGAAGGTGTTGTGGCAATGCACTTTCTGGCACACACGAACCGGCTCACAACAGCGCGCGCAGGCAGAGGGCCGGCCCCAAAAAGGGCGCCAGGCCATCTTCACCAGCAGGGGGAAAATCCCGCGCGCAGAAAGGGTCTGGGAATATGCATTCCCCACAGCAGTCCCGCCCCAGGGAGGGCGGGAACGGGAAGGCTTTAAAGCAGGCCGTGAAGTTTGAATAAATCTCTTTCATCGCAACTCAAACTCACCGACTCCGTGTGGTTATTCTAGCGCTGTGTGTAGCACACCGCTACAATTGGTGACCCCGATGGCCCAAACGATATTTGGACCAGAGATGACCGACGCTGCATCTGTTCACGCAGTTTCGTTAAAACTGCCAAGCTTCTGGACGCTGCGATCCCATTTATGGTTCGAACAAGCAGAAGCACAATTCCACATTCAGCAGATAACCTCGGAGTCCACTCGCTACTACTACGTGCTGAGCTCACTCGACCAGGAGACAGTTGCACAAGTTGAGGAGTTTATACAGTCGCCCCCGGAGGATGGCAAATACACAGCATTCAAAGCCCTGCTCATAAGGACTTTCAGACTCTCACGGCGCGAACAAGCACGCTGCTTAATGCACCTGGATGGTTTGGGAGACAGGTCGCCGTCAGCATTAATGAACGAGATGCTGGCCCTGGCTGAAGGACACAAACCCTGCCTCATGTTTGAGCAGGCGTTCCTAGAGCAACTGCCCGAGGACATATGCCTGCTGCTGTCCGACGCAGATTTCAGCAACCCCCGGGAGGTGGCGGCCCGAGCAGATGTGCTGTGGAATGCCAGGAAAGAGAGAGGGGCATCCGTCGCACAGATCACCAAGCCGCGTGCCCAACGACAGACCAGAACAGGCCCGGCAGCAGAGCCTACAAAACCCGGCGACGGGAGTGAGGAGCCCAACGAACAATGGTGTTTCTACCATCAGCGGTGGGGCACAGAGACCCGCCGCTGCAGACCACCCTGCAAATTCCCGGGAAACGCCAGGGCCAGCCGCCGCTGATGGCTACGGCGGCTGGCCATCAGGACAGCCTCCTGTACGTCTGGGACAAGCAGTCGAGACGCTGATTTTTGGTCGACACCGGAGCGGAGATCAGCGTCTTACCTCCAACGAGTTACGACACCCGCAACAGAGAACCGGGACCCACCCTGAGGGCCGCTAATGGCAGCACAATACGAACCTACGGCACCCGCACGGTGCGGCCACAGTTCAGCTCCAGCCGGTTCACGTGGGACTTCACACTGGCTGCCGTGGCCCAACCACTCCTGGGGGTGGATTTTCTACGAGCCCACAGCCTGCTGGTCGACCTGCAAGGGAAGCGATTAGTCCACGCCAAGACTTTTCAAACGTTCTCCCTGGGTGAAGCACAGTTGCCAGCCCCACACCTGGACTCCATCACGCTGTCCGACGCCGAATTCACCAGGGTCCTGGCGGATTTCCCATCAGAACTGACACCGCAGTTCACGGCAGCTATGTCCAGACACGGAGTACAGCACCACATCCCGACCCAGGGACCACCCCTCCACGCCCGTGCTTGAAGGCTTCCCCCGGACAAGCTCCGACTGGCAAAGGAGGAGTTCAAGAAGATGGAGGAATTGGGGATCATATGACGGTCCGACAGCCCATGGGCCTCCCCCCTTCACATGGTGCCCAAGGCAACGGGGGGCTGGAGACCATGTGGTGACTACCACAGACTGAACGAGGCTACAACGCCAGACCGCTACCCTGTGCCGCACATTCAAGACTTCACAGCAAACCTACACGGCGCAAGGATCTTTTCCAAGGTAGACCTCGTCCGGGGATACCATCAAATCCCTGTACATCCAGATGACATCCCCAAAACAGCACTTATCACCCCGTTCGGACTTTTCGAATGCCGTTTGGTCTAAAAAATGCCGCGCAGACTTTCCAGTGGCTAATGGACGCGGTGGGATGCGACCTGGACTTTGCATTCATCTATTTGGACAACATCCTCATAGCCAGCAGTAGTCGGCAGGAGCATCTGTCCCACCTCCGCCAGCTCTACTCTCCCCTGAGCGAATTCGGCCTTACAATCACCCAGACAAATGCCAGTTCGGACTCGACACCATCGACTTCCTGGGCCAAAGGATTACTAAAGACGGGGCAACCCCGCTGCCCGCCAAGGTAGACGCGGTCCGCCACTTCCCCCGACCCAACACAATCAAAGACTTGCAGGAATTCGTGGGTATGGTGAATTTTTACCACCGTTTGCTCCCCTCAGCAGCCCGAACCATGCGCCCCCTGTTCACCCTGATGTCGGGTAAGGGTAAGGACATTACCTGGAACGAAGAGGCCGCAACCGCTTTCGTTAAAACCAAAGAAACCTTGGCAAACGCCGCGATGCTAGTGCACCCCAGAACGGATGTTCCTACTGCCCTCACAGTGGACGCATCCAACACAGCGGTCGGTGGAGTGATGGAACAACTCATCGAGGGTCGCTGGCAACCCCTGGCGTTCTTCAGCAAACACCTACGACCACCCGAACTCAAATATAGTGCTTTCGACTGGGAGCTATTGGCACTATACCTGGCAATCCGGCATTTCAGGTACTTCTTAGAAGGTAGGCCCTTCACCGCGTTCACAGACCACAAACCGCTTACCTTTGCGTTCACTAAGGTGTCCGACCCCTGGTCGTCCCGCCAGCAGCGACATCTGTCCTACATCTCCAGGTACACGACGGACATCCGGCATGTCTCTGGAAAGGACAACGTTCCAGACCTACCATACAGGCCCTGTCCCAGGGGGTGGACTATGCAGCGCTGGCAGAGGCACAGCAGGCAGACACTGAGATCCCCAGTTACAGGACTGCAGTCTTCAGTTTGCAGCTCCAAGACCTCCCCGTAGGCCCAGGTGAGAGGACCCTACCATGTGACGTAGCTACCGGCCAACCCCACCCCGTCGTCCCAGCAGCCTGGCGCCAGCGGGTTTTCGAGTCCATTCACAACTTAGCGCACCCCTCCATCAGGACAACCGTCCGGCTGGTTGCCAACAGGTTCGTGTGGCATGGACTTCGTAAGCAGGTTAGTGAATGGGCCAAAACGTGCATGCAGTGCCAAACGGCCAAGGTTCAGCGGCACACCAAGGCTCCGCCGCAGCAGTTCGAACCCACCCGCCGGAGGTTCGACCACATCCATGTGGATATCGTGGGGCCGCTGCCAGTGTCGTAAGGAGCGTGGTACCTCCTAACTATGATAGACCGGTTCACCAGATGGCCAGAGGCAGTCCCGCTCACCGACACCACCTCCGAATCCTGCGCCCGAGCACTGATCGCAACCTGGGTAGCCCGCTTCGGGGTACCGGCCCACATTACCTCCGACAGGGGCGCCCAGTTCACCTCCAGCCTGTGCTCAGCTATGGCCAACCTTTTAGGATCTCAGCTACACCACACAACTGCCTACCACCCACAGTCCAACGGACTAGTGGAGCACTTCCACCGTCACCTGAAATCGGCTCTCATGGCCCGCCTGGAGGGGCCTAACTGGGTGGACGAGCTTCCCTGGGTCCTGCTTGGAATTTGCACGGCGCCCAAAGAGGATCTGCACACCTCGTCGGCCGAGTTGGTGTACGGCGCACCCCTGGTAGTCCCAAGAGAGTTCACACCAGCCCCAAGGGGGCAAGAGGAAGAACCCACAGCAGTCCTGGACAGACTACGGGAGAGGCTCAGTAACCTGGCCCCCATCCCCACTTCACAGCATGGGCAGAGCCCGACCTGCGTACCCAAAGACCTGCAGAACTGTAAGTTTCTTTTTGTACGACGGGGCGGACACCGGGCACTGCTACAGCAGCCCTACGAGGGGTCGTTTAAGGTGATCAGGAACAACGGGTCCACGTTCGTGCTGGACATTGGGGGGAGAGAGGAGGTTTTCACGGTGGACCGACTCAAACCGGCCCATGTGAACTTGGTGCAGCCGGTCCAGGCTCAGGCACCGCGGCGCAGGGGCAGACCTCCCAAACAGAGGCCGATCCAGACTGTGGACATTGGGGGAGGTATCGCCGGTTCTGGGGGGGGGGGTTATGTGGCGACCCACTTTCTGGCACCCACGAACTGGCTCACAACAGCCCGCGCAGGCAGAGGGCCAGCCCCAGAAAGGGCGCCAGGCCATCTTCACCAGCGGGGGAAAATCCCGCGCGCAGAAAGGGTCTGGGAATATGCATTCCCCACAGCAGTCCCGCCCCAGGGAGGACGGGAACGGGAAGGCTTTAAAGCAGGCCGCGAAGTTTGAATAAATCTCTTTCATCGCAACTCTAACTCACCGACTCCGTGTGGTTATTCTAGCGCTGTGTGTAGCACACCGCTACAGTGTAATCTTTAATCAAGGAAGAAAGTTTGAACTATATTGTTTTCTCACTCACATCCAATAACCATCTTAACTGACTTTTCCATTCACCATCTAAAACAAGATGAACCCAGATAAGAACAAATAATTAGCACTCTGATTGTATATCCACACTACCTGAATGGCTGATTTCCTTACGATGGTCCTTTCATCACCAGCCCTCATTCGCAACATCGACATAATTTCTGTTACTGTCCAAGAGAAATGCAGCATAACTTCATTAATAATGAATTGCAACTGCTTTAGCTTAACTTGATTGCTCAAGGTTTAGTTTAATTATAAACAAATATACAAGACATTTGGTACACAAAACAGTTTGGTTAATTGTCACCTACAGTTAACCCCTGTGCTATGGGAGGTTTTGTGCATTTGGAATATGGGCTAGATTGCAATTTTCCATTATGTCAGCATGTCATCTGCACATGCATCAAGAAAAGCAAGTTGAAAAAATTTACTTACTCTCCCCCAACCCCCACCACAAAAATTGTGCATCTCAAATTTGTTAATTCTGTAAAGGCAAATTTCTGTTACCCAAACAAAATTAATAGAGACACTACCTATAATTATTATGGGGTTAGAGCTACCATCTAACCCACTGACTTCTTGTTAGATTCAAGTAGAGGAATCCTTTCAGTCCAATTTCCCCACTCTTTTCTCCATAGGATAATTTGTATGGCTAACTCAAGAAGCTATTCAATTCCCTTTCAAACATTCTAAATAATTCAGTGTCTACCACCCCTGCAGGGCAGCATGATCCAAACTGTATCCAATGAGTGAAAAAGGTTTGTTTCCGTAGAAGCATTGCCCAACATCTTAAATATTTCCTGAACCATCTGCTCAGAGCAACAGCTGCATTCAATTTATGCACTCAATTTACCTTATTTAAACTAATCATGGAGTGAAAAAACAAACTGCTGCAGGAATTCAGTGGGTCAGATAGCATGTGCAGAAGGAAAATGTAAACTTGAGACCCTTCATTTGGGCTGGGAAGCTGTGGAGGAGCTATCTCCTAATTGAGATGTGTGATGGTAGGAGGTTGTGGAAGGGACATAATGGATTAATAGACTAATCATATGGACTGGTAACTTTACTTTATTGTCGCCAAACAATTGATACTAGAGTGTACAATCATCACAGTGATATTTGATTCTGCGCTTCAAGCTCCCTGGATTACAAATCGATAATAAATATTAAAAATTTAAATTATAAATCATAAATAGAAAATCGAAAAGGGAAAGTAAGGTAGTGCAAAAAAAACCGAGAGGCAGGTCCGGATATTTGGAGGGTACGGCCCAGATCCGGGTCAGGATCCGTTCAGCAGTCTTATCACAGTTGGAAAGAAGCTGTTCCCAAATCTGGCCGTACGAGTCTTCAAGCTCCTGAGCCTTCTCCCGGAGGGAAGAGGGACGAAAAGTGTGTTGGCTGGGTGGGTTGTGACCTTGATTATCCTGGCAGCACTGCTCCGACAACGTGCGGTGTAAAGTGAGTCCAAGGACAGAAGATTGGTTTGTGTGATCTGCTGGGCTGTGTTCACGATCTTCTGCAGCTTCTTCCGGTCTTGGACAAGACAACTTCCATACCAGGTTATGATGCACCCTAGAAGAATGCTTTCTACGGTGCATCTATAAAAATTAGTGAGGGTTTTAGGGGACAGGCCAAATTTCTTTAGTTTTCTCAGGAAGTAAAGGTGCTGGTGGGCCTTCTTGGCAGTGGACTCTGCTTGGTTGGACCAAGTCAGGTCATTTGTGATATTGACCCCTGTTTTGACCTGTTCCACTTGCGCACCACCGATGTAAATTGGGTCGTGCAGTCCACTACTCCTTCTGAAGTCAACAACCAATTCCTTCATCTTGCTGACATTGAGGGATAGGTTATTGTCTTCGCACCATGCCACCAGGTTCTTAATTTCCTTTCTGTACTCAAACTCATCATTACCCGAGATACGGCCTACAATTGTTGTGTCATCAGCAAACTTATATATTGAGTTTGATGGAAACTTGGCTACACAATCATGGGTGTACAGTGAGTACAGCAGGGGGCTGAGTACACAGCCTTGTGGGGCACCGGTGCTCAGAGTGATTGTAGAGGAGAGCTTGTCCCCTATTTTTACAGCCTGGGTCCTGTCTGTGAGGAAGTTGAAGATCCAGCTGCAGGTCTGAGTGCTGAGGCCCAGGTTCTGGAGCTTAGGAATCAGTTTATTTGGAATGATGGTATTAAAGGCAGAGCTGTAGTCAATGAAAAGGAGCCTTAAAAGCGCCTTTATTCTCCCAGTGTTCTAAGAAGGAACGTAGGGCCAGAGAGATGGCATCTGCCGTTGACCTGTTGCTCCGGTAGGCAAATTGTAGAGCATCGAGGTTGACTGGTAGGCTGTGGTTAATGTGTGCCATAACCAATCGCTCGAAGCACTTCATAGCAATTGATGTCAGAGCCGCAGGTCGATAGTCATTCAGGCATGCCACCTTGCTCTTCTTCGGCACTGGGATTATCATTGCCTTCTTAAAACACGAGGGGATCTTAGACTGAAGCAAGGAGCAGTTGAAGATGTCAGCAAACACTCCAGCTAGCTCGCTTGCACAGGCCTGGAGAACCCGTCCCGGGACGCTATCTAGGCCCGTCGCCTTCCTTGGATTTATCTTCAGGAAGGCCCTTCTAACATCCTCCTCAGTGACGATGAATCTCGATGCCACCAGGTCCAGTTCATCTGGAGGGAGCGGGACGCTCCTCTTCTGTTCAAATCTTGCGTAGAATACGTTAAGTTCGTCAGGAAGAGGAGCCTTATTAACACCTTATTAAAATCACTCCTGAACTTCATTTCTCCAACAAGAATAATCCCAGTTTTCCCATTGCGCCGGAACTATTCCAGTACATTTTGTGATGCACTCTCTTCAAGGACTTCTCTTGGAGGTTACATGGACTTAATAATCCAGTATTTTATTCAGGTTCTGCCAAAATTTCCTGCTTTTGTATTCTATGCCTCTATGAATGCTAAAACTCTGTAAGCTTTACTGACTACTCTCAACATGCTCTGGTACTTTGAATGACGTCTACATACAAATACCCAGGACCTCCTGCTCCTGCACATCCTCTTCAAACCGTGACATTTAGCTTATATTTGTTTTCTTATTCTTTCTGCTAAAGTGCACCATTTTATATGCACATTCGAAACAGGAGCAGGAGTAAGCCATTCTATTACTTGTGCCTACTCTGCCATTCAATAGATAATGACTGACTTTCTAATTGGCGCCACTGTCCTGCAGCAAGCTCTTTTCACTTGCAATGCCCTGATCAAGAACACGTTTTATTGTATTCCTACTGTTATGATGCAAGGTATTTTATTTTCTGCAGCTTTTCTGCAAAACCCAGTGTGTTCTGTTAATTAAGCTTCAAAGTCTAGCATTTTGGTTTCTGTTAAGATGAGGAGTTGTTTGCTCAGTTCAGGAATGTGTCAGCCAATCAGGTTTGTCTTGATAACGTTCTGTCCAGTGGGATGCCACGGAACATTTGAGAGAGCTGGACAGCATCAGATTTCTAAGGAACAGTGGGTTGGTTTTGGGTCTTTTGTTGGCAGATGTTGGAAGGAGGTGCGATAAGAACTGAAGACAAGACGCTCACAAAACCTCAGCTGAAGGAGAGACACCATCGTCAGAAGTGTTATGTGCAGACGAAGGATTCCAAGGAGGAAGTGCCAATATGCCTGAGTTCGCCAGTTTGTTCGTAACGGTCTTCAAGGGAAGTTCAAACTATGGCTGGTATCTCTCCCACAGAACATTGGTTCAGCACCGTGAGTAATTAAGGCAAAGCACCCAATTATCCAGCAACGAGCTCTGACGTTTATATGCACATTTAGACAGGTTTAACCAAAGGAAATGGGGGAGATATTAAATAGGTTTTTTGCATCTGTATTTACTAAGGAAACTGGCATGAAGTCTATGGAATTGAGGGAATCAAGTAGTAAGATCATGGAAACTGTACAGATTGAAAAGGAGGAGGTGCTTGCTGTCTTGAGGAAAATTAAAGTGGATAAATCCCCGGGACCTGACAGAGTGTTCCCTCAGACCTTGAAGGAGACTAGTGTTGAAATTGCGGGGGCCCTGGCAGACATATTTAAAATGTCGCTGTCTACGGGTGAGGTGCCGGAGGATTGGAGAGTGGCTCATGTTGTTCCGTTGTTTAAAAAAGGATTGAAAAGTAATCCGGGAAATTATAGGCCGGTGAATTTAATGTCGGTAGTAGATAAGTTATTGGAGGGAGGACTAAGAGACAGAATCTACAAGCATTTGGATAGACAGGGACTTATTAGAGAGAGTCAACATGGCTATGTGCGTGGTAGGTCATGTTTGACCAATCTATTGGAGTTTTTCGAGGAGGTTACCAGGAAAGTGGATGAAGGGAAGGCAGTGGATATTGTCTACATGGATTTCAGTAAGGCCTTTGACAAGGTCCTGCATGGGAGGTTAGTTAGGAAAATTCAGTCGCTAGGTATACATGGAGAGGTGGTAAATTGGATTAGACATTGGCTCGGTGGAAGAAGCCA
The DNA here is from genome assembly GCF_963921235.1 of Mobula hypostoma. NCBI lineage: Eukaryota > Metazoa > Chordata > Chondrichthyes > Myliobatiformes > Myliobatidae > Mobula > Mobula hypostoma. Next base: position 49,377,908 of record NC_086129.1, read on the forward strand.
GAGAGTGGTGGTAGAGAATTGCTTCTCTGAGTGGAGGCCTGTGACTAGTGGTGTGCCACAGGGATCAGTGCTGGGTCCATTGTTATTTGTCATCTATATCAATGATCTGGATGATAATGTGGTAAATTGGATCAGCAAATTTGCTGATGATACAAAGATTGGAGGTGTAGCAGACAGTGAGGAAGGTTTTCAGAGCCTGCAGAGGGACTTGGACCAGCTGGAAAAATGGGCTGAAAAATGGCAGATGGGGTTTAACACAGACAAGTGTGAGGTATTGCATGTTGGAAGGACAAACCAAGGTTGAACATACAGGGTTAATGGTAAGGCACTGAGGAGTGCAGAACAGAGGGATCTGGGAATACAGATACAAAATTCCCTGAAAGTGGCGTCACAAGTAGATAGGGTCGTAAAGAGAGCTTTTGGTACATTGGCCTTTATTAATCAAAGTATTGAGTATAAGAGCTGGAATGTTATGATGAGGTTGTATAAGGCATTAGTGAGGCTGAATCTGGAGTATTGTGTTCAGTTTTGGTCACCAAATTACAGGAAGGATATAAATAAGGTTGAAAGAGTGCAGAGAAGGTTTACAAGGATGTTGCCAGGACTTGAGAAAGGTTGAATAGGTTAGGACTTTATTCCCTGGAGTGTAGAAGAATGAGGGGAGATTTGATAGAGGTATATAAAAGTATGATGGGTATAGATAGAGTGAATGCAAGCAGGCTTTTTCCACTGAGGCAAGGGGAGAAAAAAAACCAGAGGACATGGGTTAAGGGTGAGGGGGGAAAAGTTTAAAGGGAACATTAGGGGGGGGCTTCTTCACACAGAGAGTGGTGGGAGTATGGAATGAGCTGCCAGATGAGGTGGTAAATGCGGGTTCTTTTTTAATAGTTAAGAATAAATTGGACAGATACATGGATGGGAGGTGTATGGAGGGATATGGTCCGTGTGCAGGTCAGTGGGACTAGGCAGAAAATGGTTCGGCACAGCCAAGGAGGGCCAAAAGCCCTGTTTCTGTGCTGTAGTTTCTATAGTTTCTATTGTAACTGTTGTGGGCCCTTTTGCTGTACTGTTTGTTAAAGTTAAAATAGCTGTAAATATACTTCTACTTTAAGTTTATGCCAGTGTAATTTTTGTTATTTCCTGGCGAATGATAACTTTGCATGGGGCAGTAATTGTACAGTATTCACAATTTTCGTTCCCTCGATGGAACATTCCAACCTTTCTGTTTGGTTGAACCCCAATCACACTGACCCTTGATGCGTGTTGCTTATTGAATATGGTTGTCTCACCATTACCCATGCAATGCTGACTCATGTGGTTGTTAACCAGAGCGAGCTAACGAACCTGGTTTACTATGAGCCACGGTGAGAAGGTTACACACTTCACGCCTGTGACATCCAGAAACCAATTGATTTGTGAATATACACAGTAAAATGGAACTCTACGGTCCTCTTGTGTAGAGAATTCCAGACTCATTACCCTCTGGACGAATAACTTTGTTTTCTCAATGAAAATCATTAGCTCTTTATTTTGAAATTATGATCTCCAGTTCTCAATTCAAATTTATTTATCACGTGTGCATCGAAACATACAGTGAATGCATTGTTTGTGTAAACAACTAACACACCCAAGGAGTGCTTGGGGCAGCCTGCAAGTGTCACCACACATTCCAGCAGCAACACAATATGCCCACAACATGTTCAGCAGGACAACACAACAGCAACAACAAAAGAACAAAACAAAACAACAGGAAGTCCCTTTCCCACCCTCTCATAACCTCACACACCCAAACAGGCCTCCAACTCCAGGACAGTTCTTGATATCCCAGTGAGGGAAATATCATTCCCCCAGCTGAATGAAATTTCACTAAATTCCATGGAAATAGCCCCACTTGCTTTCCATCTCTCACCCACTAACTCACACTCTCACAACCATTCAAAAGAACTTTTGTTCTTCTTCATCTATCACAGATATTCTTCACCATAGAATCATAAAAAATGTATAAGACAGAAATGGGCCCTTTCAGTCAACCTCTCCATGCCGACGGTGACACCTATCTACACTAATCCCATTTCCCTGCATTAAAGATTCAAAGTTCAAAGTAAAATTAATACTTCCTACCCTGAGATTCATTTTCTTGCAGGCATTCACAATAAGTACAAAGGAATACACTAGAATCAATGAAAAACACACAAAGACTGGCAAACAACCAATGTGCAAATACACAAATAAATAATTAATACTGAGAACGTCAGTTGTAGAGTCCTTGAAAGAGAGCCCATAGGTTATGCCAATCTAGTGTTGAGGTGTATCCTTGTATCCTATCCAAGCACGTGTCCAAACACCTTTTAACATTCTCATATCTGCCTCCACTATCTCCTCTGGCAGCTTGTTCCAAATTTTCACCACCTGCTATGTGGAAAATTTATCCCTCAGATCACCTTTAAATTTCTTCCCTCTTACATAAAACTTCTCCCCTCTCGGTCTAGACTCCCTACCCTGGGGAGAAAAAAAAGACATTTACCCTCTCTCGGTCCCTCATAATTTTATAAACTTCCATTAGGTCTCCTCTCAGCCCCGTACATTTCAGTGAGATGAAACCCAGCCAATTCAATCTCTCCTTATAACTACTGTCTATATCCGTCACCCCTAAGCTTCTGTGCGTTCTCCTCAACCCAGAATTCCACCCTACTTGGTATCATCAGCAAACTTGGAAATATTACACTTGCTCTGTTCAACCATACCATTGCTACAGATTGAGGCTTCAGCAGTGATCCCTCTGGCAATCCACAAGGCCATATTTTCATATTACCTTCAAGCATAGAAAGAGGTATTTTGACCCATCAAGTCCTTATCAGGATTTAAGTCAATCTCATTTCTCCATTATCCTTCCCTGGATCCTATTCTCCACATATTCACATTGACATCTTTTGGTTTCAGACATTAATCTGCACACTAGGGGCAACTTACCCAGCCCATGTCTTTAGAATACGGGAGAAAACTCCCCCCACCGACCCCCCACCACTGTCACAGGAAGAACGTGTAAACTTCACACAGAAAGTACAAGAGATCAGAATGAAGAAGGGTCACTGGAGCTGTTCCACTATCCCAGTTCTAACAAGGGAGTAATAGACCCAAAATGATCAAAATTCCTCTTTCCACAAATGTTGCCTAATCTGCTCAGTTTTTTTCATGAATGTTTCTGTTTTTGTTTTATAAAACTACCCTTTCTCACTTCCTTCTACATCCTGCCTTTTAAGCCAATTTCCTATCAATACTGTTAGTGACTTCTAATTCTGCAAGCCTCAGATTAGTGAACTAGCTGTTTGCATGACTGTACATTTTTGTTATTAAGTCTTTACAAACTTAACGTTCTTTAAATTTAAAGCACTAGCACTTTTAAAGTGTGTTACAGTTTAATCAATACAAAAGAATGTTTTACTCAGATGCTCTATAAAGCCATAAGACATAGGAGCAGTATTAGGCTATTCAGTCTGTTCCATCATGACTGATTTATTATCCTTTTCAAGCCCATTCTCCTGTCTTCTGCTGGAATTGAACTCTGAACTCCAATGTCCTGAGCTGTACTAGTGTCATGCTATACCCAATGTTTTAGCCTCAATAGCTGCCTGTGGCAATGAATTTCAAATTCACCACCCTCTGGCTAAAGAAATTCCTTATCTCTGTTCTAAAGGAACATCCTTCTACTCAGAGGATGTGCCCTCTGGCCCTAGACTCCCCAAATATAGGAAACATCCTCTCCACATCCACTGGATCTAGGCCTTTCAATATTCAATAGATTTCAATGAGGTCCTCCCTCATTCTTCTCAACTCCAGCAAATAGTGGCCTACAGCCATCAAATGCTTCTCATACACTTACTTGTTCATTCCCAGGATGATTCTTGTGAATCTTCTCTAGACCCTCTCCAATGCCAGCACATCCTTTCATAGATAGCGGGCTCAAAACTGCTCACAATGCTCCAAAAGCGGCCTGGCCAATGCCTTATAAAGCCTTAGCATTACATCTTTGCTTTTATATTGTAGACCTCTCAAAATGAATGCTAAAGTTTAAAGCATTTGGAGCACACAAAGCTAAAATAACATGAATTGGGTGAACTATGCCCATATCTGCAAGGCAATGATCCTCTTATGCTGCGAGGTACAAAATCCATGTGCACAAGGGATGCACATCTCAGTTTGTCGCACGGTTCTGCACAATATCCTCATGTCTCAAGAAATTCAATATTGTGCCATGGTCAGATGTCAAAGTAGCAGCTCTGATTCTGAACCACTGCTTCCTTTACTGAAGAAATTTAGGACAGGGATTATTAGGTTAAGGATAGCACTGAATGTGGAGTCCAACAGATGGATTTTTGTGGCAGTGATGGGCTCTCAAGGAACACTGGAGTGGTTGGGAACACCTGCCTTTCACATTCATTATCAACCATTTTAGTCTAAGACCTGCAGCAAAAGTACATTTTCACAAAGATAATTCGTGTGCTCACCATTCTTGACTGTCACATTGCCAGCATCTGTAACCTCAACACTTTTTAGTGCATCCCTGCTTTGGCTTGTGGTGGCTGAAGATGTCAAATATTTAAAAGGAAACAAATTAAGTACAATAGTCAACACTAATTCTAATCTCAATTTTACTGTGATGCCACTCAAGTAAACAAGATGGCAAAACATAGTTAAAGGGGGCGATCCATATAGTTTAGTTATAAAGTCAGTTTCAAATCCTGCCCATGGTCAGGAAGGATTGATGAGAGGCTCCAAAGCCATATGTGTCGTCATAAACTCCAAGGAACGTATGTTTAAGTGAGTGACAAACCAGTAACATTTAATCAGTTAAATGATAATTTTGTCCTCTTCATTACACCAACCAAACCAAAATACTACTAATTATTCTTACCAGTAGGTACATACAAGAAAACTGTAAGCATCAAAATAACAACATAATCACAATTTGAATTCATTTGTTTTGATGGCTCTACAATCTATGAGCTGTTAGCATAATGAAGATAAAAGATAAACACAAAGCAGGTTACATTTGGTTTCCTGATATGGTTCTTCTAAAAATGATGATTAATACCGTGCAATACAATGGATTCCAGTTAATTGGGACACATCAGGACCAGTACATTTTGGCCCAACTAATCAACTGCCCCAATTAGCCGAAGCTTCATGGAAATACTTAAACAGGTATAAAAAAGACAAACTACCACCTGAGTACCAAACTATGTATTTAAATGAAATACAGAATAAATTAGAATACTACCACAGTACTATAAAACTGTATTCATAAAACCTAATAGTTATCGACAGAGGAATTCATCCAGTGTACGTTGCTGTGTTCTTCTGATTGTAAATGAACAAAATCAGCAGACATCTAGTGCGGATAATGGATAATAGATTGCCTTCATTGCCTTCCTGCATCTTGGCAAGGGTCTGAATTTCTTTTTTAACAAGTCAAATAAAAAACAAAATTATCAAAGATCACTGCTTTTGAATTGATGGCCTTTGGCCCAAATAGATAACATAACATACACATGAGCAGCTATCTAAAAACTGTTCGCTTTAAGCACAGTAAAGTGTCTAATGGCCTCACAAGTGCATGTGACTGACACTAGTTAGAAACTGTTTGGCAACAGTCTCCTGTCTCAATTAAACGGCATAGTGTCCTAAATAAATGAAGGGAATCCTGGCTATTTTCTCTATAGTTTTTGTTCTTTAAACGTCCCAAATTAGCGGCTGCTCTGATTAACCGATGGCCCAATTAACTGCAATCCACTCCATTTAAATGAAAACGTTTTGATAAGAATATTTTGCTCATCAGGTTTACATGCACTGCAGAATAAATTTTGAATTTAATCTGAGTTATTTTTCTCACCAGTGACTAATGAATCACCATTTTCTGTGACTTCAGTGGATTCTGGTGTACCCAAGGTCTTGTGTAGAAATTTTGTGGCTGGAAGATTATAAAATGTATAAGTAGATTAACAGTGTCTTTAACACACAAGATGCTGTGGATGCTGGAAATTCAGAGCAACACACAGAAAATGCTGGAGGAACTCAACAGGTCAGGCTGCATCTGTGGAAATGAACAGGATCTGTAACTTGTTCTTTCAAACAAACAATTCCTTCACCAACAGTGTAAGGGCCAACTAACCAAGATGCAGTGACTTTATCTGCAGTCTGTCAAAATATTGCAGATTGTCACATTCTGAACAATTTGGGAAGAGAATGACAATAACATGCATTCCTACAGAAAGAAATGAATTAGTTCCAGGCATTAAAAGCTCCAAAATAGATCTTTACCTTTGCACAAAATGTTTTAGTATGTAGTACAACTCAGTTCAAACAATGATTGTAACCTTAATGAGGGAAAAATGATATTTCATGACACCTGTGAGAAATTTTAAACTTGGTCAAAATAACAAAAACTGCTGCCATGACATCAGTGGCTGCAGCTAGATACGCATCATCTCTTCCCCCCTTGCAAAGGGATAGGTGAGTTGTGGTTGCTGTACTGAAACAATTCAACATGAGGTCATCGTTAAAACTGGTTTTACGGTCAACCTCAGCTGAGACAATAAAATTAGTGCCTTTTGCTGATAGAGTGGACGCATCCTCACGCTAGAATTACTATAGATAAAGTGCAAAGTATCAGTGAAGTTAGGAAAACAAGTGCAAAGTGCATTTCAAAAAGTCATATTAAATAAAGTGCACAATTAGTAAGAATTTCTGAAAGGGATACAATTTTATTCAAATATGAAAGGACAAGAGAAGCCTACTACACTCTTTAGCCAGAGGGTGGTGAATCTGTGTAATTCATTGCTACAGATGGCTGTGGAGGCTAAGTCATGGTGCAGGAAGAAAACTTTTAAATTCGTGGGCATTGGGATCAATTCAAGATGGGCATACTACAACTTAATATGTCTGTGACTAATGTTCTAGAAGGAAGGCTCATTTATACATTAAAGAAGATTTAAATTAAATTAGCAGGTGCAAGGACATCAGCAATAAAAAAGGAGTAAGGTGCACAAAGGAGTGTGAGTGTTCGAAGCAGAGTATTAGATAAAAGCAAGCACTAAAAAGAATGCTAAAACAGGTTTAGAATGTGTGTGCATAAATATTTGAATATTTGCATGAACTGCAGATGCAGGTAACTATCTGGGATTATGATACAGCATTGATAATCAAGAACAGCTCTACGCTTAACATCACATTACAGGTTGTTCAGAGAAAACAAGGCAAAAGAAGCCGCCCAGGAGAGCAGCGTTGAAATTGGTGCACTCTACCAGAGGTGGTGTGGCTCGGCATCCAAGCTGGAGTTGGTGCTGCCCTCCAGTGTTTGCTTTGCAGAAGACCAGCTATAGCTTGACTGCAGACTGCTGCAACATTCATGGACTCGGTCTTGGACTATATTTTGTTTTGTGTGACCGTATTTTATTGATATATGTGTTTGCTATCTTATATGTGCCTCGTGCTGTGTGTGACTGTTGGTACTGTGTTTTGCACCTTGGCCCTGGAGTAATGCTGCTTTGTTTGGCTGTACTCATGTATGGTTGAATGACAATTAAATTTAACCAGGAAACTTGAAGAAAGTAGTAACAATACCGATAACAATGATGCAGAGACACAATATGTTTGAAAAGTCCTGTTTTGTAAAAGACACAGAGAAAGGGCAGATACACAACTGGAAGCATTCTACAGGGCACCTGATGGTGAGGGAGATGAGTGGAAAGCCCTATATGCAGAAGAATGACAGATGTGCAAAAATCATTGGTGGTTATATTTAGGGGCTTAAATTACATAATACTGTGGAATAATGGACAAAAGGGTGACATTCCTGAATGTGTTTAGAACTTCCTTCATGACAAGATAAATACATCTTTTCAAGAATTTTATACCTCCCTATATCAATCAGAATTTCCTGATGACTCCACTATAATGCATGAATTCTTAAAGAAAATTAATATTCCAAAATTATCATCCAATGAACGTTTAAAACTAGACGTACCTATTACGGTAGAAGAAATAAAAATGCTATTCTTTCAATGAAATCAGGTAAAGCACCTGGCCCAGACGGATATACAGTAGAATTTTTTAAATTTTTCTCTACTACACTGACTCCTTGGCTATGTAGAATTTTTAGGGATGCAGTATCTATAGGTAAATTACCACAATCTTTTTATCAAGCTTCTATTTCCCTAATTCTTAAAAAAGATAAGGATCCTACTGAATGTACATCTTCTCGGCCTATATCTTTGTTGAATGTGGATTCTAAGATTTTTTCTAAAATATTGGCAATGAGATTGGAGAATGCATTGCCTCAAATTATTTCTGCTGATCAGACTGGATTTATTAAAAATTGTTACTTTTTTTAATATGAGATTAATGAATATTGTTTATATTCCTTCACTCAGAACTCCAGAATGTGTCATTTCATTGGATGCTGAGAAAGCCTTTGACAGAGTTGAATGGACATAATTATTTCTGTGTACATACATCTATTGATGCTTCTGGACACATCTTCAGTGATGTTCCTGGAATCATTGGGTGTTTCGGGTCTTTCAACATCATACAACCTCCTCCAGGTGACCCAGCCGGGGCTGATCAGACCCCAGCTTGTGTCCAGATGGCTAGCTACTTATGACTCCAGGGCTCCCCCCTTTTGAGCCACAGCCATCTTGAGGCCCTCTCTGCCGCATCGGTGGTACTGCGGATGGCTCTCCTCTTCCTCTCTCCCTCGATGCCCAAATTGCTGAAGGCTCTAACTAAGGAACGGGCTACGAATCCCCTCCAACCAACCTCCACTGGGAGACACCTCGCTCTCCATCCAGCCTGCTGAATTGTTGTCATGGTTTGCAGCTTCCTATCAACCCCTCCCTTCGCCGTTGCCTCCAGAATTTGGTTAACATATTTATCAAACTGCTTCCACAGTGAATTCATGTTAGCTGCAGGCCATTTGATCCACCTCCTGTTAGACTTCATGTTAGAGGGATTAGTTTGCAACACTTGGAGGTTCCGGGCACTATGGGGTGACTCCGGGCCTGGCCCCTCCTTCATCTCACCAGGTTAATACCCTTGAGAAATTTAATTTTAGTCTGATACTTATATCTTGGATTAAATTGATATATCTTACTCCTTTGGTTTCGGTATTTACTAATAATCAAAGATCTCCCCTTTTTCATTTATTCCGTGGTACTAGGCAGGGTTGCCCTCTTAGTCCACTACTATTCGACATTGCCTTGGAACCACTAGCTACTGCTATTCGTGACTCCCCTAAAATATTTGGCATTACCCGTGGAAATGAGAGACATAAACTATCACTATATGCTGATGATTTACTATTATATATTTCTAACCCGGGGAAACCTATTCTGGCAGTATTAACTCTACTTGCTCAGTTTAGTAGTTTTTCTGGTTATAAATTGAATCTAGGTAAGAGTGAACTTTTTCTATTAAATATGCAGGTTCCCATTTATAGATGTTCTCCATTCAGAGTGATTACTGACTATCTTACTTATTTGGGAGTTAAAATTACTACGAGACAAGGATTTATTCAAGTTCAACCTTTTACCGTTAATTAGTCAGGTTAAACAACTGACTACTAAGTGGTCCCCATTGTCTCTATCACTGATTGGCCGAATTAATGCTATTAAAATGATTATTTCACCTAAATTCTTATATTTATTTCAAGCGATACCAATTTTTATTCCTAAATCCTTTTTTGATACTTTTCCTAAATCCTTTTTAAAAATTTCCTCTTATATGTGGCAGAACAAAAATCCCAGATTAAGTAAAAAAAAATATTTACAGAAGTCCAAGAAAGATGGTGGTTTAGCACTGCCTAATCTAAGATTCTATTATTGGGCAATTAATATTCAATATTTAATATTTTGGACACAAGATTGGAATATAATTCCAAGCCCATATTGGGTAAACCTTGAAGGCTACTCTGTACAAGGGTTCGCTTTGGCTTCCATTTTAGGAACTTCACTTCCTTTTGTATTATCTAAATTGAATAAACAAATGGTTAATCCAATAATTAAACATACTTTACGAATATGGTTTCAATTTCGTAAATTTTGTGGTTTGAACAAATTTATATTATCAAGCCCTATTATATCTTTTTTTTAACCCTCAGTTGTGGACCAAGCCTTTTTGATATGGAAAACGAAAGGTATAACATGTTTTCGTGACTTATTTCTGGATAACTGTTTCATGTCTTTTAAACAGTTATCTAATAAATTTGATTTGCCTAGATCCCATTTTTTTTTAGATATTTACAAATTAGAAACTTTTTAATTACCATGTTGCCTACCTTCCCAACCTCATACCCTACTGACATTATCGATAAAATTTTAGGTTTAAATCCTCTTCAGAAGGGATTAATAGCATCTATGATATAATTATGAAATTACAGCCAGGTATATCTGATAAAATTAAAAATGAATGGGAAAGGGAACTTCAACTTTGCCTACCTAGAGAGAAATGGGATAAAATTTTTCAATTAGTCAGTACTTCCTCTATATGTGCTAAACATATATTAATACAATTTAAAGTAGTGCAAAGGGCCCATATGTCTAAAGATAAATTAGCCCGTTTTTATTCCCATATAAACCCTATTTGTGTCAGATGTCACTCTGCAGTGCCTTCTTTAACTCATATGTTTTGGTCCTGTCCTCTTTTGGAAAGATATTTTTGATATTATCTCAACAATTCTGTGTTTTGATTTACCACCCCATCCTATTACGGCAATTTTTGGATTGCCAATGGTAGAACATAGATTTTTATCCTCTTCAGCCTGTCGGATGGCTGCATTTGTTACTTTAATGGCCAGAAGATCCATTTTATTGAACTGGAAGGAGACCAATCCTCCTACTACATTTCAATGGTTTTCCCAAACTATATTATGTTTAAATTTAGAAAAAATTAGAAGTGACATTTTTGATCCTTCGGTTAAATTTGAAGAGACTTGGAAACCATTTATTCAACATTTTCATATGTTGTAATTTGACCTTTCCGAATCCTTCTTATTAACTTAAAATATATGAATAGAGGAGCGGAGTTGACGACATTATTGAACATATTCGATTTAAGATAATGGTTCCGTTTGCTTTTTTGGGTTTAGTATTTAGTTTTTTTTTGTTTCTTTTTGGGGTTTTTCGTTGTATTTTTTTCTTTTTATTTCTTTTTTCTCTATGATTAACTATATCATGAGTTTGGAAGTCTATTATACTTGTATTATTTGAAATCTTTTTTGTATATGCTTATTTGGGAGTTAAAATTGCTCAGAGACACAAGGATTTATTCAAGTTCAACCTTTTACCGTTAATTAGTCCAAGGATTCAATGTTCATTTAGATTATTCCAATCTCTCTGTATCAACATGGTTATTCTGTTTATAACTTTGGAAAATCAATAAAAAAGATTTAAAAAGAAAAGAAAGAACTTCCTTGATCTCTGTGCTTCAGACAAAGGACAGAGGCATTGTTAAGTCTGGAGAAAAAAGTGGGCCAGACCGAAGGAGAGATGTCTAGAAAACCTTGCTCAGGGGAAAAGGGTATTTGAAGACTTGTGACCAGAAAGGTCCCAGTCAGATTGAAGGGGCTGGCTCTGTGCACCAGCTAGATTCCTCACAGAAGGCACAGTGTCCACCACAGTGATGGGGAAAAATTTGGTAAAGTGATCATCCAGATCAGAAAGTCTTGAACATAAAATTCATTGCCAGAGGGCAGTGGAGACCAATTAATTGGGTGTATTTAAGGCAGAGACAGATACGTTCTTGATTAGTAAGGATGTTAAGGATTATGAGGAGAAGGAAGAAAAATAGAATGGGGGGGGTAGGGAAGAAGAAATCAACCATGACTGAATGGCACAGCAGGCTGAATGGCCTGATTCTGCTCCGATATCTCATCTCATTTAATACAGAGATGAGGCAAAGTATTTCTCTTAGATGATCGAAACTCCTTTCCCCAAAAGTGGAAGAAGAGTCTGAATATTTTCAAGGCCACAAGTTGAAAATATGATAAACAATGGGCTCAAAGTTTACTGTGCAAAGACAGAAATGTGAAATTGAGATTACAATTTGATCAGTCATGATCCTTTTGAACATCAGTGCAGGTTGGGTGAGCCAACCCTTGTGTTTAACACAGTGTGTTATATTCTGCAACAAATTAATATGCACAAATCTGACAATTTATTGAAATTTGTACATATTTCAATTTTGCCTGTATACTGTAAATTCAAAGAGAAGTTTGTGCAAAGCAGAAATGTACTGAAAAGGTTGCTTGGATTACAGTTCTACTTACCGCCCAGCAGCAGTTCCTGAACAGACTCTAAAGCTGCTGCGATATTTAAGTCTAAACATTGTGCAAGACAAGATAGTGCCCTGCTCCGGACTGTAGGAGCCTTATCCGAGCATCTACCCAAGATCACCACCTGGATCCAATACTTGCTCTTTAGATACTTCAGATGCTCAGGCAGAATAGTACTATCTTCTTTCCTATCAGGTAATTTCAGCAAAGCCATTATTACATCCAAGGCAAAACTTCTGTAAGCTACCTAAAAACAAGAGAAACAAAGTACAAATCATTTCCTTTCCTACTGAGTGTGTAGGAGACACAAACCATTCAGAGGAAGGTTCTCACAGCTCTTGGGACCTGACCTTTGGTATTGTCTGTGTGGTGTTTGCTTCCTCCTGCACACCAAAGGTGTGCTGATAGGTTAATTGGCCACTATAAATAAGTGGCAAAATAGCCAAAGGAAAGCAAATACAATGTTAGCATTCATTTCCAGAGGACAAGAATATAAAAACAAGGATGTAATGCTAAGGCTTTATAAAGCATTGGTCACACCACATTTACAGTATTGAGAGCAATTTTGGGCCTCTTATCTAAGAAAGGAAGTGCTGGTATTGAGGAGGGCCTCGTGAGGAAGTTCATCAGAATGATCCCAGGAATGAAAGGCTTACTGTATGAGGAGCATTTGATTGGTCTGGGCCTGTACTCGCTAGAGTTCAGAAGAATCAGGAGGGATCTCATTGAAAATTGAAAGGCCAAAGATAGAGTGCACATGGAAAGGATATTTTGTTAGTGGGAGAGTCCAGGACCAAAGGGCATAGCCTAAAATCAGAATCAGGTTTATTATCAGCAGTATGTGATGTGAAATTTGTTAACTTAGCAGCAGCAGTTCAATGCAATACATAATATAGAAGAGAGAAAAAATAATAAATATGTAAATCAAATACAGTATACATATATTGAATAGATTTTTTTTAATGTGCAAAAACAGAAATACTGTATATTAAAAAAAAAGTGAGGTAGTGTCCAAAGATTCAATGTTCATTTAGGAATCAGATGGCAGAGGGGAAGAAACTGTTCCTGAATCACTGAGTGTGTGCTTTCAGGCTTCTGTACCTCTACCTGATGGTAACAGTGAGAAAAGGGCATGCCCTGGGTGATGGGAGTCCTTAATAATGGAAGCTGCCTTTCTAAGACACCGCTCCCAAAAGATGTCCTGGGTACTTTGTAGACTAGTACCCAAGATGGAGCTGACTAGATTTACAACTTTCTGCAGCTTCTTTTGGTCCTGTGCAGTAGCCCCCCCCCCCCCATACCAGACAGTGATGCAGCCTGTCAGAACGCTCTCCACAGTACAACTATAGAAGTTTTTGACTGTATTTGTTGACATGCCAAATCTCTTCAAACTCCTAATAAAGTATAGCCACTGTCTTGCCTTCTTTATAACTACATCGATATGTTGGGACCAGGTTAGATCCTCAGAGATCTTGACACCCAGAAACTTGAAACTGCTCACTCTCTCCACTTCTGATCCCTCTATGAGGGTTGGTATGTGTTCCTTCGTCTTACCCTTCCTGAAGTCCACAGTCAGCTCTTTCATCTTACTGACACTGAGTGCCAGGTTGTTGCTGTGGCACCATTCCACTAGTTGGCATATCTCTCTATTTTTGTGTGGATTCTGTGTGGATGAGTGTGTGTCCACAAAGACTAACTGCACATTCCCAAACCAAAAGCCATGGATGAACCAGGAGGTATGTCATCTGCTGAAAGCTAGATCTGAGGCATTCAAGTCTGGCGACCCAGGCATATACCAGAAAACCAGGTATGATTTGCGGAGGGCTATTTTAAGGGTGAAGAGACAATTTAGAATGAGGCTGGAGGCAACATCGGAGGCACGACAACTCTGGCAGGGTCTGCAAAACATTACTTCCTACAAAGCAAAACCCAATAGCATGAATGGCAGCAATGCTTCACTACCAGATGAACTCAACACCTTCTATGCCTGTTTTGAAAGGGAGAACACAACTACAGCTGTGAAGATCCCTGCTACACCTGATGACCCTGTGATCTCCATCTGAGGCTGACGTTAGGCTGTCTTTAAAGAGAGTGAATCCTCGCAAGGCGGAAGGTCCCAATGGAGTACCTGGTAAGGCTCTGAAAACCTATGCCAACCAACTAACAGAAATACTCAAGGACACTTTCAACCTCTCACTGCTACGGGCGGAAGTTCCCACTTGCTTCAAAAAGGCAACAGTTATACCAGTGCCTAAGAAGAAACTCATCCACAAGAATCCACACAAAAATAGAGGAACATTCATTTAGAACAGAGATGAGGAGAAATGTCTTCAGCCTGAGGGTGGTGAATCTGTGGAAATCACTGCAACAGACAGCTGGAAGCCAGTCATTGGATGTACTTAAAGCAGAGGTTGATAGCTTCTTGATTAGTAAAGGGTGTCAAAGTTTACAGGGAGATGGCAGGAGAATGGGTTGAGACAGGTAATAAGTTGGCCATGATAGAATGGTGGAGCAGACTCAATGGGCCAAACAGCCTAATTCTGCCCGCATCTTATGGTCTTATAAAGAAGGACTGATGGAAATGTAAGAGAGCATGTTATACAGGACTACAGGCATAGGGAATGGGACTGATAAGATTGCTCTGCTGGGGACAAAGGCACTGCTGATGGGTTGAACAGTTTGCCTGTACTGTAATGTAAAAGTAAAAGCCACTATAAGCAGAATAGAGGTACTTCCTGTTAGGGGTCATTCTAGTTATGAAATTATGGATTGACTAAAATTAGAACCAGTCTTCAGAAATAAAACCTGTACTGTACACAATTTAACTTTGAACTGATGTTTTGTGGTGGTTAGTGAAACCACTTACTGGGTGTGGGACATCTCTGTCTGCACAAGGGAAGACAATAGCTGAATGCTCCTACTATTAGCACATTGTTAAATGTGTATCCCTGCCACTCAATACACAATTCAGTCACCTGTTCTGTCAATTAACATTCTAGTTAGTTGTAAATTCATGTGGAACTTGAACAAATGGGGAGTCTGAAAGGAGTAGGTGAAGGGTCTCAACCTGAAATGGCAACTGTTCATTCATTTCCATAGATGCTGCCTGACCTGCTGAGTTCCTCCAGCATTTTGTGTGTGCGTAACAGAATGGGTATATTTTTCATGCCTGGCTTTAGGAACACCAGTATTGAATATTCAAAGGGATTCTGCTAATTGTATATGCTGCCATTGTAAATATGTCATTCTGTAAATATTCCAAATGGTAAAACTAGTTAATTATTAAATATCTTTGTGTTGAAGGAGCATTATCGGCAGAGTGAGATTCTCTTGGACTCTCTTTGAGGATTTACTCTGTGAATAAAGACTTTTATATTTCCCAGTCACAGCTTCCGTGTGGCTCAGTTTTAGTCAGTTACAACAATCCCCTCATTATCTGGATAATTGACAGCCAACAGTACTTTAACTAGAGTAGAGAAAGATGTATGAAAGAAATTGGGAGGAATTGATGGGAACACAAGAATAATAAAATGGAGGCAACACGCATAAAATGCTGGAGGAATTCAACAGACCAGGCTGCATCTATGGAAAAGAGTAAGCAGTCGACGTTTCAGGCCAAGACCCTTCACCAGTCCCGATGAAGGGTCTTGGCCCGAAAAGTTGACTGTACTATTTTCAATAGATGCTGCCTGGCCTGCTGAGTTCATCCAGCATTTTGTGTGTATTGCTTGGATTTCCAGCATCTGCAGATTTTCTCTTGTTTAAGAATAAAATGGATTTTGCGGGGGAGAAGTTTTAATGATCCATGATAGTTAGCATGGATTTGGTGGGCTTACAGGACTGTTTCCATGCGATTTCATCCTTTGACTCCTATAAAAGGGGCAGCACAGTAGCATAGAGGATAGCGTAATGCTTTACAGCGTAATGCTTTACAGCGTCAGCGATTGGGGTTCAAATCCACTGCTGTTTGTAAGGAGCTTATACGTTCTCCCTGTGACTATGAGGGTTTCCTCCAGGTGCTCCAGTTTCCTCCCATGTTTCAGAGAGTTACGGGTTAGGGTTAGTAAGTTGCACGCATGCTATGTTGGAGCCAGAAGCACAGTGACACTTGCAGGCTGCCCCCAGTACATCCTCAGACTGTACAATTCATTGACACAAGTGGCACATTTTACTATATATTTTGACGTACATGAGACAAATAAAGCTAGTCTTCATTCTTCAAAAGAAAATTAAGGCAAAATACAAATATACAAAAGGATGTAGCAAAAAAAAGGTACAATATTGCTTCTTGTCACAGCATGTCCACTGCGGAATAAAGAAACCTACAGAAAGTAGATTTTATCTTCATAGTTGACAGAGCATGCTTGTGGAACAGATTATCAGTTACTCCTAGAAACCTCTTAGTAAAAGAATAAAGTTCATGTTGGTCCATAAATGAGCAGGCAATCCTTACCACCAGTGAAGGTAAACATATGCTCATAGCTTTCCTTACCTTGTTGTTCTGTGAGTATCTATGGAACCAATCCAAGAAAGCAACATAATCTGCACAAGGAAGTTTTGTTAGCAATTTCACAACAGCCTGGGCACCATGGGTCCGATACTCTGCTTTATCTGGCACCTATAATATAGAAAACATCATCAAATACCAGTACAGAAACAAAAGGGGGATATTCAGCCCTTCAGCTGGTTCTAACATTTGCAGATATGAAGCTATTGCCTATCTGAACTCCATCCAATGTACCCCACCATTTCCCTCAACATCCATGGCTAGCAAAATTCAAAATCTCAGATGTGAAAAATATTAATTGAACCAACATTTATTGCTTTTATTGGGAGGATTCCATAATTCTACCATGCTTGACACAATGAAGTACTTGCCAGCTTCCCTCCTGAGATCAGATTCCATTATAGCATGCGTCTTCACCCTTGGCTGTTGCATTAGTAGAAACATTCTCTCTTGATAAAACACTTCAAGAGCCCAAAATACCTCAGATTAAATCTCTCCTTAACCTACTACACTACACTGGAAATGATTTATTAAAAAAAATTCAAGATTAGCTTTGTCACATGTATATCAAAACATACAGTGAAATGCATCATTTGCGTCAAATTAAATCGATGAGGATTGTGCTGGGCACAAGTGTTACCACTATTCCATCACCAACACAGAATGCTCACAACTTGCGAACCCTAACCCGTACACCTTTGGAACGTGGGAGGAAACCAGGGCACCCAGAAGAAACCCATGCAGTCATGGAAAGTACGTACAAACTCCTTAAATGTATGGTTGAGAGTGGGGTTGAGAATGGAGTGTGCCTAACGGCAGAGTGCATATCCATGATTGGCTCCAATTCTCCACGAACTCAACGATTAAAGCATCAAGCAAGATTGAAATAAACAAGTAGAGCGAAAGGTGATCAGGTGCTCAGTGCTGTCTGAATTTTTGAATTTCCGTCTGTACTTGATCAGTCTCCCTCGCTGCTGCTGGAGGAAGGTGCAGAGGTCTTGGGTAAGTTTTGATTGGCACAGTTTGTGGATTGAACTCTTTTTTAAGAAGACTCTGCAGTTCATGCTATCTGTGTTTCCGGTTACTCTTTTTTTTACTGAGATCGGGGTGGACTGGCTCTGCAGCACACAGTCAATGAACGACACGGTGCTAAATTGCACTGAGCTGAACTAAACTGAACATTTCTAGACTGTTTCAAGGACTCTGCAATTTGATGTTTAATATTCTGTGCGTTAATTGCTTGCTTTCTCCCATTTGTACAATTTGTTCCTTCTTTTTGCGCATTGGGTGTTTGAATGGACTCCATGGTTGTAGGAGCCATGTATCTGTTTTCTAATAGTATTTTGTGTTGCGCATCATACAGGATTAACCCCCCTCCCCCTGCCAATGCTTAGTCTCCAGGCAGTATTGATTTGTTCGAGTAGCCACTACATTTTGTCAACAAAAAGAATCATGAAAATGAACATCAGCATTTGGATTCGTCGGCGAAATTAGAAAGCAACATTGATAAGCCAGGAGTTGCTTGTGGCAAGTAATGACCTTTTGTTGATTCATGATTCATGCTGTGTGCTTGGGATTGGAGCACAGTTTGGAATGATTGTTGCTGACTGTAAGCTCTATGGCAAGTTTGGTTCTTTTGAAATGCTGAAATATTTTGCTTCCCGACATTTAAATTGAACACTGTTTGGACTGGTTTGCATAGTTGGAAAACAACCCAGGTCAAGCTGAAGGCAGTGACCTTGAAGTCGGGACTAAACAAAAAATTAAAGCTACTGAGAAAGCCTTACCGAGTAGTATTGAATGTTTCAAAAGGAATACAAGAACGCTGTGGGCAAGATTAAAAGGTATAATATAATCCAGGGGTCCCCAACTTTTTTTGCACTGCAGACTGGTTTAATATTGACAATATTCTTGCGGACCGGCTGATGGTGGGGGGGGGGGTGTTAATCACGACCGGAATATAGGTGATAAGTCAACTATAAGTCGCTTATCAGTGGCTAATACACTCAATTTCATTTCTAAAAGGGTTCATCTAACGAATTTAATATTAAACACACAGTGCATATTTTCCTCACAAGAATGTAGTGATAAGTCAATTATAAGGGGGTTCCTCATGTCCAGTCTATTCCGCAATTTAGTTTTCATTGCATTCATCGGAGAAAACTCCGCTTTGCGGAGATATGATGTTGGAAATGGAAGCAACGTTTTCAGTGCTCTTGTGGCTATCTCAGGATATTTAGCCTTGACTTTGATCCAGAATGCCTGCAGAGATGCTATGTCAAACATACTTTTCAGCCCACCGTCATTTGCAAGCTCGAGGAGTTGATCTTCCCGCGCTGACATGCATGATTCACCGTAGACATTCACAAACGGGTCACGGACCCATTCCTTTGCATGTCTTGGGTCATTTGCGGTTGGGAAGTAACACTCGAATTCTGTCGACAGCGAAGATAGGTGATCGCACACCAGCTGTGAGAAGGACGGTGCAGCCTCAGTCTCTCCCAAATTCCCAGCTAATGTTGGGACATGTCAGATATGCCCCTGTCCACTTGCCGTCCCCACAGTTCCAGTTTGGCTGTGAAAGCAGACACTTTATCTGCCAACTTGAAGACAGTTGTCATTCTCCCCTGAAGTGACAAATTGAGTTCATTGAGCAGGTTGAAGATGTCACATAGTTTTGTATGTCAGTAGTTTTGCTGTCCACTCCTTGTCACTGAAGTGTGCTGCCAGTGGTGACTTTTTTCTTGAAAGAAATCTCTGTAGCAGCTTCCTTAACTCAAAAACCCTGGCCAGGGCTCTCCCCCTTGATAGCCACCTGACTTCAGTATGTAAGAGAAGGCGTTTGTGCTCTGCATCCATTTCCTCGCAAAGCTGCTCAAACAGACGTGAGTTAAGGGCTTTTGCTTTGATGTGATTGATAACTTCAGCAATGTCACTCAATACGCTGTTAAGATCAGGTGACATTTTTCGGCTAGGCAGCATTTTCCTGTGTGTGACACAGTGTGTAGACTGGCATTCAGGAACAACCTCTTTGACTCGGGTAGTGAAACCAGACTCGTTAAGCTGTTCCAACAGCTGTGCGTCGATATCCTCCACTATGTCATCGATTCTCCGTGAAACTGTTGTAGCCGAAAGAGAAATCTGTGCCATCTTGTTAGCTGCAGTTTCTCCCAACAGTTCACGGCACATGTCCTTGGCAGCAGGCAGAATCAATTTTTCACCAACAGTGAAAGGCTTAGCCATACCAATACGGCTAGCCACTAAGTAGACGCTCTCAGAGCAGCAGCATTTGTGGAGGTGGTGATTCTCAGCACTTGCTTCTGTTCCACTTGCTCACGTTTTTTCTGCTCAAAAAACTCAACGGGTTTGTCTTTAAGTTCAGGGTGCTTGGACTCAAGGTTATGAAGTAGTTTTGAGGGCTTCATTGCTTCATTAGACAGCTTGTCTCCACATATCACACACAGGGGGCTTGGAGCGTGCGAGTCACCGTTTGCAATAAAGCCATATTTTATGTACGACTCGTCGTATTTTCTGTTGAAGGAAGCTTTCTTTTTTTTTAGCAGTCTCGACCTCAGCTGTCTCTGCGTTATCATCATCATTAGGCCTTTTATGTCCCCAACCATCTCTTTCAAAGAAACTCTCAAGCGATGTCTGTTATTTACTCATCGAGTAGTTGTAGGTTAATGACCGACTGATGACCTTGCGTGAGTAATGACCTCACGTGCGTTCAAGTTCAACAGTGGGTGTGACAGGGAATGAGGAAAGGTGCAGCTGACTCGTATCGTTTCATATCGCCAAATCATATCGTTTCCCCGCAGCCTGGTAGCACGTGCTTTGCGGCCTGGTGGTTGGGGACCACTGATATAATCAATTAGATAATCACAACCATAAGGCTACTGACCTTGTTGAGTTTATTGAAAAACAAATGAGGACTTCCACACAAATGATGTAATGGAAATATAGGGATACTACATCACCTGCAGTAAGCAAAGGTGTGAACTAAGATAAGTCACAAATTCGCTCTAAGGCTAAAGGAAGCAGCCTTGCCACTGCTGTGGCCACTTTGAAAAGTAAAGCTAAAATTGAGCCTGGAACAAATGAAAAGGAAATGGTCTCATCAGCCAAAAGGATTTGTCTGTTCTGTGAGGGTGAACATATATTGGATTCGTGCTCTCAACTGGAGAAAAAGGTTCATAATAAGATTGCCTTCATAAAAGAAAATGCCTTGTTTGCCTTGGTTGTTTGTGTACAGGACACATCAACAAGGTTTGCAGGAAGCATCTTTCATGCAAGGTATGCAGTGGCATAGTTCATATTCACTCTGATGAAAAGAGGGCTGATTCGAAACAAGCTGAGAGAGAATCAGACACAGCAATGAGTAACGCCTCGGTATCTAATGGCTTTATGGGAGCTGCCGATCATGACTGAAAGCTTCCGATAATTCCAGTTCAGGTGAAGTCTAAGAAGGGTAACAAGACTGGTTACGTATGCTTTCCTAAATCAAGGAGGTACAGCATTGTTCTGCACAATGAGCCTCATAAATAAGCATAACCCATCAGGAAAAATAACACGCACCATGGGCCACGGGAAAGTCGTGAGTAGCTACATTATTTCAGGATTGGAAGTGGCTGGCTTAGATGGTGAAAATTACTGTGAACTGCCTAACATCCATATGCAGGAAAGTATGCCTGTTCACAAAGGGAATATATCATAGGGATCTCCAGAAATAGACTCACCTGAAGCATAATCATTTGTCAGAAATTGAGCTGCTGACAGGGACAAATATGCCTAAAACAATGGAGCCATTACAAATGATTCGCAGTATTAATGATGGACCCTATGCAATTAGAACAATGTTGGTTTGGACTGTTAATGGGCCACAGAAATGAGACCATTATGATGGAAGAGACCAGCTCAGGCAGAGCTGACAGTTAACAGGATTTTAGTTTTGAACTTGGACGAGCTTTGGCAGCAGCAATTCAAAACAGATTTCCCTGAATGCAATCAGGATGATCAACCTGGCTTGTCAAGAGTAACACACATAAAATGCTGGAAGAACTCTGCAGGCCAGGCAGCATCCAGGAAAAGAGTAGTCAATATGCCGGAATGGGAATGGGAATGGGAATGCGAAGTGGAATTCAAATAGGTGGCCACTGGGAGATTCTATTTTTTTTGGCAGACAGAGTGTCTATCCATGGCCTCCTCTACTGGCGCGCTGAGGCCACACTCAGGTTGTAGGATCAACACTTTATATTCCGCCTGGGTATCCTCCAACCTGATGGCAAGAACATTGACTTCTTGAACTTCTGGTAATGGACCCCCTACCCTCTCTTTTCCCTCTCTCACCTTATCTCCTTGCCTGCCCATCACCTCCATTTGGTGTCTTCTGTCCTCTCCTATCAGGCTCCCCCTTCTCCAGCCCTTTACTTCACCCCTCCCCCTCCTGGTTTCACCTATCACCTTGTGCTTCTTCCTCCCCTCCTCCCCAACTCTAACTCTGACTCCTCATCTATTTTTTCTCCAATCCTGCTTAAGGGTCTTGGCCACAAACGTCGACTGTACTTTTTTCCATAGATGCCGCCTGGCCTGCTGAGTTTCTCTAATATTTTAAGTGCATGTTGATTGGATTTCCAGCATCTGCAGATGGCGCCGCATTCGGTGACCGTGTTGCGAGCTCTATTCCAACTTTACAGTATACTAATTTCTGTGATTTCATTCGCATTTCTCGTCGAGTAGCTGATAGTCACATCAGATATGATAGGCTGACTCTTCTGAACATCGGGAAGACGGCATTTACCCACTATGTGCCACCTTTTCTGCACTGGGAACTGCTGCTTACACGATCCATGGGAGGCTCATTTATTGCACCGCCGCTACCTTGCAAGTGGCGCCGCAGGCGAGGGATAAGGGTCGGCGCCTGGTGAGGTTGAGACGGCATGCTAATTGGCCACCACTCTCTAGTATACTCCTGGCTAATGTTCAGTCCCTGGACAACAACCTGTGCAAACGGAGAGCCAGAATCTCCTATCAGTGAGAAACAAAGGAATGTAACATTTTGTGCTTTGTGGAGACCTGGTCGACGCTCTGGGTTCTCCCTGTTCCAGGTGGACCAGTGTAAAAGAGGTGGGGTATGCTTCATGGTCAATAATACTTAGTGTGACCCCTGGAACGTGCATGCCCTCATATCCTTTTGTTCCCCGGATCAGGAGTACCTGGTGCTGCTGTGTAGACTTTTCTGGCTGCCTTGGGAGTTCACTGCTGTTATTATCACAGCTGCGTGTATTCCGCCGCAGGCTGATACTGACCTGGCTCTGAAGGAACTGTACGAGACCATCAGCACCCTGGAGACAGCACATCCAGAGGCTGCCTTCATCGTCGTCAGAGACTTTAGTAGAGCATCGCTGTCTAAAGTCTCCATGAGGTTTTGCCAACATATCCAGGTGAGCACACGGGGAGATAACATACTCGACCACTGCTACTCTCCCTTCCGCAATGCTTACAAAGTGCTCCAAAGCCTTTAAGAAAATCAGATCACTCCTCCATTTTTCTGGTGCCAAAGTACAGGCAGAAGCTGAAACAACTGGCAGCCATAGTTAAAACAGTCCACTGTTGGTCTGACCAATCAGCCTCCATGTTACTGGACTGTCTTCCATGATAAGGATGTCGTTGAGTTCACAGATGGGGTCACGAGTTTCATCTGGAAGTGCATCGAGGATGTTGTCCCCCAGAAAGCAGTCAGGGTCTCTTCAAACCAGAAACTCTGGATGAACAGCTCAATACAAGCAGAGCTTACGTTGCCGGTGACCACCAGGAACTCAAGAAATGCAGTTACAATCTGTGCAAAGTCATCAAGGCAGCGAAACAACAATATAGGGATAAGATCCAGACACAACTCTCCACCAACAACACACGCAGCTTACGGCAAGGTCTGCACACCATCGCAGACTTCAAAGCTAAACACAGTGGTGTTTCCAACATCAATTCCTCTCTCCCAGATAAACCAAATCTTTTTTACGCTCGGTTCGATGTCGCCATCACTAAGCTCCTGAGGAGAGCCGCTGATGTGACCTGCAGCTTGGTCATCTCCGAGGCCGAAGTACACAGGTGTGTCCAACGAGTGGAAACCCTAACCCTAACGCAAGACCGGACGGCATTCCAGGGCCAGTACTCAGGATGTGCGCAGCACAACTGGCAGGTGTGTTTACAGACATTTTTAATCTCTCCCTCTCCCAGTGTAGAGTGCCCTCCTATTTCAAACATCCACCATTGTTCCTGTTCCTAAAAAGACCAAGGTAACATGTCTGAACAACTGGTGTCCTGTTGCACTCACCTCAATAATAAGCAAATGCTTTGAGAGACTGGTCAAGGGCTACATCTGCAGCTTGCTGCCACCCACACTGGACCCCCTACAATTCACCCACTGACACAACCAATTGACAGATGATGCAATAGCCACAGCTCTTCACACCGTCTTTACACATCTGGAGAAGAAGGTCGCTTATATAAGAATGCTGTTCTTGGACTACAGTTCGGCATTCAACACCATAATTCCCTCCAGGCTTGACAAGAAGCTCAGGGACCTCGGCCTTCACCCTGCCTTGTGTAGGTGGATCCTGGACTTCCTGTCAGATCGCCGGGAGGTGGTAAGAGTGGGCTCCCTCACTTCTGCCCCTCTGTCCCTCAGCACAGGAGCCCCTCAGGGCTGTGTCCTAAGCCCCCTCCTTTACTCCCTGTATACCCATGACTGTGTCACCACCCACAGTTCTAATCTGCTAATTAACTTTGCGGACAATACTGCACTGATGGCCCTAATCTCAAATAATAATAAGGCAGCCTTCAGAGAGGAAGTCATCACCCTGACATAGTGGTGTCAAGAAAACAACCTCTCCCTCAATGTCACAAAAATAAAGGAGCTGGTTGTGGATTACAGGAGGAATGAAGATGGGTTAACCCCTATTGACATCAATGGATCTGGGGTTGAGAGGGTAAATAGATTTAAGTTCCTCGGCATACACACCACCAAGGATCTCACGTGGTCTGTGCACACCAGATGTGTGGTGAAAAAAGCACAACAGCACCTCTTTCACCTCAGGTGGTTGAAGAAGTTTGGTATGGGCCCCCAAATTCTGAGAACTTTCTACAGGGGCACAATTGAGAGCATCCTGACTGGCTGCATCACTGCCTGGTATGGGAACTGTACTTCCATCAATCGCAGGACTCTGCAGAGAATGGTGCAGACAGCCCAGCACATCTGTAGATGTGAACTTCCCATGATTCAGGACATTTACAAAGACAGGTGAGTAAAAAGGGCCTGAAGGATCACTGGGGACCCAAGTCACCACAACCACAAACTGTTCCAGCTGCTACCATCCGGGAAACGGCACCGCAGCATAAAAGCCAGGGCCAACAGGCTCCGGGACAGCTTCTTCCACCAGGCCATCAGACTGATTAGTTCATGCTGATACAATTGTATTTCTATGTTATATTGACTGTCCTGTTGTATATACCATTTATTAAAAATTACTATAAATTGCACTTTGCACATTTAGACAGAGATGTAAAGATTTTTACTCATGTATATGAAGGATGGAAGAAATAGAGTCAATTCAACTCAATTCGATTCAATTCTAGTTTGAGATTGCTGAGCAGCCTGCTGTGAATCTAAGGAAGAGGTTCAAGAAGGATGTGTCATTTCATGCTGACTGCACAGCTTTCATGAAGGATGTTATCTCCAAAGATCATGCCAAAAGATTGCAAGCAGAGGATCTGGAACGCAGTGATGGGTAAGTCTGGTATATTTCACATCATGGTGTTTATCACTTCAGAAAAGCAAAACTTGGTGTTGTGTTTGACTGTGGAGTGACTTTTCAGGAAATACCACTTAATGCTCAGTTGTTACAGGGACTGGATCTTACTAGCTCACTGACTGGAGCATTAAGCAGATTCAGAAAAGAACTAGTGGTGATCATGGCGGATATTGAATCAATGCTTCATCAGGTTAAAGTGCCTGTGGAAGTTGCAGGCCTTCTCAGGTTTTTCTGGTGGCCTGATGAGGACCTCAGCCAAGATATAGTGAATTTTAGAGTGGAGGTAGATCTCTTTGGAGCAACTACATCAACCAGTTGTGCCAATTTTGCTCTTAAGAAATGCTAAGAGGACAATGTTCAGCAGTGAGACAGTGGATAAGGATTTGCTTCTTTGTTGATGACTGCCTGGTGTCAATGTCCTTTGAGGAAGAAGCAGTGTCTCTCTATCATGATCTTGTATCCATTTGTGCTGAAGGCAGCTTTTGACTTACAAAGTGGATAAGCAACAGACACAGTGTGCTATCTGTAATACCATAAGTGCATAGAGCGAAAGACATGAGGATTTGGATCAAGATATTCCTTTGGTGGACAGAGTATTGGGTGTACAATGGTGTATTCACTGATACTTTCAAATTTAAGATCACGATCCAAGATTGACCGCTTACCAGAAGGGGGATCCTTTCCACGGCTAGTTCCATCTATGAACCTTGAGGAATCTTGGGTCTCATCCATTATCTGCTAAGAAGATCCTACAAGATCTATATAAGAAACTTGTCCTAGTTCTGCACAGGGATATCAGTGACTTAGCTATTAAATTAAAGGGCAGGAGCCCCAGGGTTGTGATCTAAAGATAGGTACCCGTGCCACGTGGTAGTGAGGACAGAAATAGGAAGATTATACAGTTTATCACATGGCTAAGGAGTTGATGTAGGAGGAACGGCTTCAGATTTTTGGATCATTGGGCTCTCTTCCATGGAAGGTGGGACCTGTACAGAAGGGATGGTTGCATCTGAGCTGGAGGGGGCTAATATGCTAGCAGGAAGTTTTGTTAATGCTTCACGGGGCTTTAACTAGAGTTGCAAGGGAATGGGAACCAGAGCACCAGAACAGTTAATGGAGAGGCTGTGGAGGCAGATGTTGGTAAGACCTCTAAGTCAGGAATCAAAAGGTTGAGCATAGTATGATAAGTGTCCTGAGCTCTGTATATTTCAGTGCATGGAATATTCTAGGAAAGGCAGATGAGCTCAGGGTATGGATCAACACCTGGAATTATGATATTGTAGCCACCAGTGAGACTTGGTTGCAGGAGGGGCACAATATCCCAGGGTTCTGTTGTTTTAGACATGACAGAACGGGAGGGATTAAGGGGGAGGGGTGGCATTACTAGTCAGGAAAAATGTCACGGCAGTGCTCAGTCAGGACAGATTGGAGGACTCAACCAGTGAGGCATTCGGGGGGGGACCACTGAGGCTGTCTACAAGAAGGGTCAGAGCCGTCTCTATTTCCTGAGGAGACTGAGGTCCTTTAACATCTGCCGGACAATGCTGAGGATGTTCTACCAGTCTGTGGTGGCCAGTGCTATCATGTTTGCTGTTGTGTGCTGGGGCAGCAGGCTGAGGGTAGCAGACACCAACAGAATCAACAAACTCATTTGTAAGGCCAGTGATGCAAATATGCAAAAAGGTAGGTTTGGTCCACGGATTGAGATTCTAAATTGGAGAAAGGCCAGTTCTGATGGTATCAGATAGGATTTGGCAAGCATGGATTTGGACAGGGTGTTCTCTGGCAAAGGTGTACTTGGTAAGTGGAAGGCCTTCAATAACAAAATTTTCAGAGTACAAGTTTGTACGTGCCTGTCAGAATAAAAGGTAAAGATAACAAGAGAAGGGAACCTCGTTTTTCAGGATAGTGAGGCACTGGTTAAGAGGAAAAAAAAAAGGAGGTGCATAGCAGGTATAGGCAGGCAGAAACAAATGAAGTGCTTATGGAGTATAAGAAATGCGAGAAAACACTTAAGAAAAAAATCAGCAAGGTTAAAAGAAGGCATGAAATTGCTCCAGCAGACAAGATGAAGGAGAATCTGGAAGAATTCTGCAGTAATGTATAGAAGGGACAAATTTGGTCCTCTGGACGACCAAAATGGTGATCCATGTGTGGAGTCAAAACAGATGTGGGCAATGGATATAGAGTCTATAGAAGTGAAGCAAAGCGGCATCAACTTCATGGACCCTATACAGATTACAGAAGACAAATCAGGGTGAATAAATCCCCAGGGCCTGACAAGGTATACCCTCAGACCCTGTAGGAGGAAAGTGCAGAAATCGCCAGGGCACTAGCAGAGATAATTGAAATATCCTTAGCGACAGGACAGGTACTGGAGGATTGGAGGATAGCCAATGTAGTCCTGCTGTTTAAAACAAGCTCTAAACGTAAACCAGGAAATTATAGGCTGGTGAATCTGACATCAGTTGTGGGAAAGTTATTAGAAGGTATTCTAAGGGACTGGATATACAAGTATTTGGATAGACATTGGCTGATTAAGAATAGTCAGAATGGCTTCGTGCGTGGTAGTTCATGTCTAATGATTCTTACAGTTTTCTGATGAAGTTACCAGGAAAGTTGACGAAGGCAAGGCAGTGGATGCTGTCTACGTAAGGTATTTGACAAGGTCCCACATGGGAGGCTGGTCAAGAAGGTTCAGTCACTTGGCATTCAGGATGAGGTAGTAAATTGCATTGGACATTAGATTTGTGGGAGAAGACAGAGTGACAGTACATGGTTGCCTCTCTGACTGGAGTCCAGTAACTTATGGTGTGCCACAGGGATCGGAGCTGGGTCCTTTGTTGTCAGTCACCTACAGCAATGTCCTGGATAATATGTTTAACTGGATCACCAAATTTGCCGATTACACCAAGATTGGGGGTGTAGTGGACAGTGAGGAAGACTATCATGGCTTGCAGAGGGATCTGCATCAGCTGGAAAAATGGGCTGAGAAATGGCAGATGGAATTTAATGCAGACAAGTGCGAGATTTTGTACTTTAGTAGGCCCAATCATGGTAGGCCTTACACAGTGAACGGAAGAGCACTGAAGAATGTGGTAGAAAAAAGGGATCTGGGAGTAAGATCCATAAGTCATTGAAAGTGGTGTCACAGGTCGCTGAGGTGGTAAAGAATTCTTTTGGG
This sequence comes from Mobula hypostoma, assembly GCF_963921235.1. Taxonomy (NCBI): domain Eukaryota; kingdom Metazoa; phylum Chordata; class Chondrichthyes; order Myliobatiformes; family Myliobatidae; genus Mobula; species Mobula hypostoma. The sequence continues at coordinate 49,406,731 of NC_086129.1, forward strand.
ACACTGGCCTTCATAAATCAATGTATTGAGTACAGGAGATGGGATGTGATGTTGAAGTTGTATAAGACATTGGTGAGGCCTAATTTGGAGTATTGTGTGCAGTTTTGGTCACCTACCTACAGGAAAGATGTTATTAAGGTTGAAAGAGTACGGAAAAAATCTGCAAGGATGTTGCCGGGACTGGAGAACATTGATTTGAATTAATTTTTATTTCTTACATTCTTCACATACACGAGGAGTAAAAATCTTTATGCTACATCTCTGTCTAAACATGCAATGTGCAATTTATAGTATTTTGTAATAAATACTATGTACAACAGGACAGTAAATATAACATAGAAATATAATTGTATCAGTGAGAATTAATCAGTCTGATGGCCTGATGGAAGAAGCTGTCCTGGAGCCTGTTGCTCCTGGCTTTAATGCTGCAGTACCGCTTCCCGAATGGTAGCAGCTGGAACAGTTTATGGTTGGGTGACTCTGGTTCCCAATGATTCTACGGGCCCTTTTTACACACCTGTCTTTGTAATGTCCTGAATCGTGGGAAGTTCACAACTACAGATGCACTGGGCTGTCCGCACCACTCTCTGCAGAGTCCTGTGATTGAGAGAAGTACAGTTCCCATACCAGGCAGTGATGCAGCCAGTCAGGATGCTCTCAATTGTGCCCCTGTAGAAAGTTCTTAGGATTTGGGGGCCCATACCAAACTTACTCAACCGTCTGAGGTGAAAGAGTGGCTGTTGTGCCTTTTTCACCACACAGCTGGTGTGTACAGACCACGTGAGATCCTCGGTGACGTGGATGCCAAGGAACTTGAAGCTGTTTACCCTCTCAACCCCAGATCCATTGATGGCAATAGGGGTTAGCCCATCTCCATTTCTCCCGTAATCCACAACAAGCTTCTTCGTTTTTGCAACATTGAGGGAGAGGTTGTTTTCTTGATACTACTGTGTCAAGGTGATGATTTCTTCTCTGCAGGCTGCCTCGACATTATTTGAGATAAGGCCAATCAATGCAGTATCATCAGCAAATTTAATTAGCAGATTGGAGCTGTAGGTGGCGACACAGTCATAGGTAGGCAGAAAGTAAAGGAAGGGGCTTAGGACACAGACCTGAGGGGCTCCTGTGCTGAGGGTCAGAGGGGCAGAGGAGAGGGAGCCCACTCTTACCACCTGCCGGCAATCTGACAAGTCGTCCAGGATCCAACTCATAACGCAGGGTGAAGGCCGAGGTCTCTGAGCTTCTTGTCAAGCCTGGAGGGAATTATGGTATTGAATGCTGAACTGCAGTCCAAGAATAACATTCTCATATAAGCATCTTTCTTCTCCAGATGTGTAAGAACAGTGTGTAGAGCTGTCGATTGGTTGTGTCGGCAGACGAATTGTAGGGGGTCCAGTGTGGGTGGTAGCAAGCTGCAGATGTCGTCCTTGACCAGCCTCTCAAAGCATTTGCTTATTATTGAGGTGAATGCAACAGGACGCCAGTCGTTCAGACATGTTACCTTTATCTTTTTAGGTACAGGAACAATCTTCTCCATGGATTGTCACCTTGTTGCGGTGGAGAAGCTTGTGTGGTCCTGAGATCCCAAGAGCGATGCCGTCTGGAGCTATGATCCTGGTAGGGTCACCCATGGTGGTAAGGTTGAGGGTGAGGTCCCTGACAAAGAACAATCCAACCAAGACCTCAATGGTGAAACAGGCGGATGAAGGCTGCAACAAATCCATCAGCTCCAATCGTCGTGGTTTCCATGCCATTGGAATCAGTTGGTTGATTTGTGAAGTATTGTGTGCTTCTTGGAGTGCAACATCAAGTACAGGTTTTCCCCGCCATCTGAAGGTAGCACGTTCCTATGAAACGGTTCGTAAGCCGAAATGTCGTAAAGCGAAGAAGCAATTACCATTTATTTATATGGGAAAAATTTGTGAGCGTTCGCAGACCCAAAAATAACCTACCAAATCATGGCAAATAACACATAAAACCTAAAATAACAGTAACATATAGTAAAAGCAGGAATGATATGATAAATACACAGCCTATATAAAGTAGAAATATTTTTCCACAATCATTGCCTGAACTGTTCTCCGTAGTGAAAATCTTGCGCAAGCGCTGTTGGCAAAAACACGGCGCAAACGCTCTCCAGTAACCTTTAAGCTATGAAGCTGCCAAATCATACCAAATAACACGTAAAAATATACAGCCTATATAAAGTAGAAATAATGTATGTACAGTGTAGTATCACTTACGGGAATCGGGACAGCGCCGAGCACACTGATGATGGTGTGTTAGACTGAGTCGTCGCAGGTTGGGTGGTGCCGTGGCCCCACCCTCCAGGCCGCCAACCGATACATTGCCGCGAAGCATGCAGGGGTACAGCGGTAGCCGGGAGGCACACAGCACATCTTTTAAAAAAAAAGTGCCAATTGTGTCGTCTCTGATCTGGGCCGACATTTACGTGTCGGGCAGCACCTAATTAATTAGCTTGTTTATTTCGGCTTTTTTCTTAAAGATGTGCTGTGTGCCTCCCGGCTACCGCTGCACTCTCCGCAAATCACAGGGTGGTGGGACACTGGGGTGTCATCTCGTCATGTTTCCATTAGAGCAGGAAGCTCATCTTCTCCTATGACTGCCTGCCTCGATGTCGAAGGTCGAGGTTCGTCGTCTGCTGTGGCTGATGCGGAAGGCTTGCTTGACTGCCGAGCCTCGCGCATTTTTCTATCATACAGTTCTTAGTAAGGACTCAAACCATCCTGCAAATATCCCCTAAACCTAAGTACCCTTTCAAAATTAAAGTCGTACTTTATAATTGCAGCGAAAATATCACGCAGTTGCTTCACGTTTAGTTCCTGGATGACTTCACTTTCGGTCCATTCGCCACTGCATTCAGTTTCAATTGTTATCCTTTCCTCTTCCAATTGCATCAGCTCTTCATCTATCAGTTCTTGGTCATGGGATGCCAAAATCTCTTCAACATCACCTTTGTCAGCTTCCACAAGCCAAACTCACTTAGTCCTTACTTCGTTCACCACGATAGAAACACTTAATTATGTCTAGTTTTACGCTAAGTGTAACACCCTTACGAACTCTTTTAGGCTTTTCCAATACCTTAGAACTCATCTTGCAAACGGCTGCTCACAGGCACGTGTTTAAGCAATGCCGGCTAGAATGCAGTTCCGAATCCGGGGGAGAGCTGCTGCTCGGGGTGCGCGCTGCCTTTTATCGTGCGCTGATTTTCCCTGCGCGCTGCTTTTTTCTCGTAACAGTGAAAAGACCTTCTGAAAGTGAAAACAGGGTACTAATGTAGGTCTTTCATAACAGTGAGGTTTCGTAAAGCGAACATTCGAAAAGCGGGGGACACCTGTATACATTAAACAAATACACGCACAGGCGTCTTCGCTCTGTGGGCCACTTCTTCTGAACGGAGACCATCATCCTCGACCTCAAGGGATAGCCACGACGACGACAGGAACAATGGTGGATGTTTTGAAGTACGAGTTGTAAGGAAAGATTGAACAGGTTAGGTACGTATTCTAGAACATAAAAGAGTGACTGGAGATTTGATAGAGGTATATAAAATTATGAGGGGTATAGACAGAGTAAACGCAAGCAGGTTTTTTCCATTGAGGTTGGGTGGGACTACAACCAGAGCTGATGGCTTAAGGGTGAAAGGTGACACGTTTGAGGGAACATGACGGGAAACTTCTTCACTCAGAGGGGCACGAAAGTGTAGAATAAGCTGCCAGCATAAGCGGTGCATGCAAACTTAATTTCAACATTTAAGAGAAGTTTGGATAGGTACATGGATATTATGAATACGGAGGGCTATGGTTCCAGTGCAGGGTGATGGCAGTAGGCAGCGTAATTGGTTTCTGCATGGATTAGATGGGCCAAAGGGCCTGTTTCTATGCTGTACTTTTCTATGACTAATGCCAAGCTGTCGTCTATAAAGCGCATCCTGATGTATGTATCTTCACTGTCCAGATGTTCAAGGGTTGAGTGACGAGCCAATGAAGTGGAATCTGCTGTGGACCTGTTGTAATGGTAGGCAAAGTGGAAACAATCCAAGTCGCTTCTCAGTCAGGAGTTGATGTGCTTTATCACCAACCTCTCAAAACACCAGTCCTGGGCCCAGCACACAGATGCAATCTTAGTTCTAATGACATCTCACTTTATTTAATTTTTTGGCTGTATATCCTTCTTATAAAATTGTGACTTTTAAAGATAAAATATACTCATTTTACAGCATCCATTGTAAAACCAGAATATACTGCACATCCTTAAGTACCCTCAAGGTGGTGGTAGTGAGCCACTAAATTGAACTATTGTGCTTTTGATTGATGGTTTTCACAAAGCTCTTGAATTGAGAGTTGTACAATTTAGGCAGATCCAGTAATGATGAAGGAACATTGAGTCCAAGTCAGATTATAATTGGAAATGCTTTGGAAACAATAACACTACAACTTCCCAAAATTAAAATGATTTCTAGCTCCATCACAATGTGCTGAATCAGTAAAACTAAAGAGCAGATTGTTTCCTTCAGCAAGGGTGAACATGCGCCAGTTTACACTGGGAGAAATAGTTCCTGGCTATTAATATAATCGGGTGACCTGTCCTGGACCAAGCACACAGATGCAATCAGAAGGAAAGCATGCCACCATGTTTACTTTCTTAGGAGGTTAATGGCATACGAGTTGTCAATATCTAAGTGCTCTAATCTTACCTCTTTTGACTCATCATCTGGTTTATACTGCCTTCCAGTTTACCCTGCCCTTTTTCACTTTTCCTTGCAAAATATAACAGGTTAACATTTTCAGTATTTAATTTTACCCACCTATTAGACTGGCCTGTTTATCTCTTTTATTACTATAATCACAGTTCTCTGAGGATCATCACATTGTCGTGGTGGAGCAGCTCAAGTTCCTGAGATCTCAAGAGTGACGCTGTTTGGAGCTTAGCTCCTGGTAGTGTCATGCATGGTGGTAAGGTCAAGGGGGAGGATTCCAGACAGAGCGACCCAACCAAGACTTCAATCGTGGAGTTGATAGAAGATGATGTATCGCAACGGCACTGAAGGTTGAGGAAGGCTGCATCATGAAAGGTCCCCAGCCATCTTGCATTCCACGCCACTGGACGCAGACTCCGATATTATCAAGGACCATCTGGTGGCTGCACATGCATCAGCCTCCCCATGTTAACCAGTCAACAAGTATTCACCATGAAGGAAATAATCACTTGAGGAGAGCATCATACTTGACTCAAGTGATCACACTATTACTAACATTATAGTTCACTATTATTTTTGAGTTTTGAATTGTTTGCACATTTGGAAATAAAGCTATGTACAGCCAACTCTAAGTGGCCATTAATTCAGGCCGTCTATTATTTCTAGAATTTGCTCACCACCAAGGTTAAAATGTAGTTTCTGTATTTATCTGTAGACCTTTTCTTTTGAAGAACAAGGATGCAACATTTTTCCAGTCTTCGGCCTGCATATATTTTTTGTTCAGAAGAATGAGGGTTGACTTTATTCAAACATACAAGATCCTAAGGGGATCCTGTCCCTCTCCCACTTCTGGCTCCATTCTTCCATCTTCTCCTCACCTGCCTATCACCTCCTCATCTTGGAGGCAACATGAAACCTTCGGGATGGATATCATTTTCATGGATCATCTCGAGCATGTAAATAGGAAATAAGCTTTTTTCACTAAAGCATGCCAATTGAAAAGATTCTGAAGTGCTGAATCAGGAAAATAAAATTTTCCACTGGTTTTGGTGTTAATAACTAGGTATCTTAAAAATTACCCCCTGAAAAACACTTGAATTGTAATTATACAGTAAAATGGAGGCAAGCATATTTTCTTCCAGAGGTCTACATATAATATGGTTAATTTCTCTTTTCATGTTACGGTATGATATACTTAACCATGAGCATAGCAAATGCAATATAAGTTTCCAACTTCTGAGAATGGGAACTGTAACATACAATTTGTAAATTGTTTCAAACCTTTGCGCAGATGTGTTGTAGCAAAATTCGAAGAACAGGCAATGCAGTCTCTTTCAACTCATCCACAACGTAGCTGCAAACAAAATGCTTTACAAAGTCATGACAACTCATAGCACAAAGTGATTTAATTAGCCACTTCCATTTCTGTATAACTTACAAAATATTCCCCACATTTAGTATATAACTAGCAGAGATCAAAAAAATTAAAGCTAATGTTCAAAATATATAACTCCACATCAGCCATTGTTTGCTTTACAGCTCCAGACATAGATTCTACAACCTTGGTTCACTTTCAAGGACTCTTTTCAACTCATGTTCTCAGTACTATTTTTATTTGCACAATTTGTCTTCTTTTGCACATTGTCAAGTCTTTAGACCGTAAGACATAGGAGCAGAATTAGGCCATTCCATCATGGCTGTTCCCAGATCCAACTCAACCCCATACACCTGCCTTCACGCCACATCCTTTGGTGCCCCAACCAATCAGGAAACGATCAACTCCCGCCTTAAATATACAATGGACTTGGCCTCCACCACAGTCTGTGACAGAGCATTTAACAGATTCACTACTCTCTAGCTTAAAAAAATGCTCTTACCTCTGTTCTAAATTTTGAGGCTGTTCCTTCGAGTTCTGGATACCCCCACCATAGTAAACATCCTCTCCACATCCACCCTATCTAGTCCTTTCAACCTTCGGTAGGTTTCAATGAGATCCCCACACATTCTTCCAAATTCCAGTGAGTACAGGTCCAAAGCTGCCAAATGGTCCTCATATGTAAACCCCTTTGTTCCCAGAATCATCCTTGCTAAGCTCCTCTGGACTCGCTCCAATAACAACACACCCTTTTTCAGATATGGGGCCCAAAGCTGTTGACAATACCTCAAGTGTAGCCTGACTAGTGTCTTATAAAGGCTCAACGTTATCTCCTTGCTTTTGTATTCTATTCCCCTTGAAATAGAATGCCAACATTGCATTTGCCTTCTTTACCACAGACTCAACCTGTAAATTAACCTTCTGGGTGTTCTGCATGAGGTCTCCTAAGTCCCTGTGCACCCCTGATGTTTGAACTTTCTCCCCATTCAGATAATAGTCTGCAGCGTTGTTCCTTTTACCAAAATGCATTATCAAGCATTTCCCAACACTGTATTCCATCTACCACTTTTTTGCCCATTCTTTCAATTTGTCCAAGTCCTGCTGCAAATGTATTGCTTCCTCAGCACTACCTACCCCTCCATCTATCTTCATATCATCTGTAAACCTTGCCACAAAGCCATCAATTTCATTATCTAAATCATTGACAAACAATGTGAAAAGCATCTGAACTCTGAGGAACATCACTAGCCACTGGCAGCCAACCAGAAAAGGGCCCTTTTATTTCCACTCGCTACCTCCTGCCTGTCAACCATTCGCTATTCATGCCAGTATCTTTCTTGTATTGTTTTTTTTTTGTAAAGTCTATGTATTTCTTTATTTTCTTGTAGATGCCTGCAAGAAAATGAATTTCAAAGTAGTATATGATAACACGTACATACTTTGATGATAAACTTTGCTTTTGATCTCTGATGAAGTCTGTGTGGAGCTTGTACATTCTCCTGGTGGTCCAGTTTCATCCCACATGTCAACAATGTGCTGGTTAGTACATTTATAGTCAACTTCAAATTCCTTCAACTGTAGGAAGGTGGCAGAATAGAGGGAAGAGGATGCAAGATGAAAAGTGGGACTATCGTTGGTGGGTAAGACACACAAAATACTGGAGAAACTCAGCAAGTCAGATAGCATCTATGGAGAGGAATAAACAGTCAGTATTTTGGGACAAGACCCTTCTTCAGAACTGGAAAGGAAGGGAGAAGAATCCAGAATAAGGTGGTGCATAGATGGGTTTTTGAATGAGGTTAGAAATAAACAGCTACTGTACAAGAATGCATGGATTCCATTTATTTACTTAGCAATACAGCATGGTAACAGGCCCTTTCGGCCCAACGAGTATGTGTCACCCAATTCCACCCGAGTGACCAATTAATTTAATACCCGTACGTCTCAGGAATGTGGGAGGAAACTGGAGTACCCAGTGGAAACCTATGCGGTCATGGGAAGAACGTACAAACTCCTTACAGACAGTGGCAGAATAGAATATGGCTTACTGGCGTACGATGTTGTGCCGACCATGTAACCTACTTGAGAAACTGACTAGCATTTCCCTACCGTATAGCCCTCTATTTTTCTAAACTCCATATACCCATCGAAGAGTCTCCTGAAATACACTATTGTGTCCGCCTCTACCACCATCACTGGCAGTGCATTACACGCACCCACCACTCTGTGTGAAAAACTTACCTCTGACATTCCCCCCAGTACCTACTTCCAAGCACCTTAAAACTATGCCTCCTCGTGTTAACCATTTCAGCCCTGGGAAAAAGCCTCTGACGACTCACACAATCAATGCCCCTCATCTTCTTATACACCTCTATCAGGTCACCTCTCATACTCCATCGCTCCAAGGAGAAAAGGCCAAGTTCACTCAACCTGTTCTCATAAGGCATGCTCCCCAAGCCAGGCAACAGATATGAACTGGCTAATGGAGGGAATGATGGATAGGCTACTGACTAACAAATTGATTGAAAACAAAAAACTAGGATAAATGGGTCATTTACAAATCAGCAATTCAGAAAGCGTTATGTGCTGAGGCCTACAAAATCTCCCTTCAATATTCTACACTATAGGGAATAAGGTCCTAACCTATTCAACCTTTCTCAAAATCACAAGTCCTCAAGTCAAAGCAACATCCTTGTAAATTTTCTTTGCACTCTTTCAGTTTTATTTACAGTGCCTTCAAAAAGTATTCACACCCCTTGGAAGTTTTCATGTTTTATTGTTTTACAACAATGAATCACAGTTGATTTAACTTGTTTTTTCTTGACAACGATCAATAGAAGAAGACTCCTCTGTGACAAAGTGAAAACAGATCTCTACAAAAGGAAAGGTACGTCGCATCCGGACTTTCTCCAGTTAGCGGACGATTTCCCAACACGCCTCTCTGATGTAGTGAAGAATTGCGTACGAGGCAAGTTACAGCAGTGGTTTCCCATTGCATTCTGCCGGGTGAGTTTCCAAAGAGATCACCAGCTTGTAACCCAGCACGGATGGAAAGTGTGCAGGGGAGCTGGCAGGCTGGATTCGAACCTGGGACCTTTCATCCCGAAGCCCGGCGCTGGTGCCACTACGCCACCAGCCGGGTTAGATCTCTACAAAGTGATCAAAATTAATTACAAATATAAAACACAAAATAATTGATTGTGTAAGTATTCACCCCCCTTTAATATGACACACCAAATCATCACTGATATAGCCAATTGGTTTTAGAAGTCACAAAATTAGTTAAATAGAGATCTATGTGCAGTCAAGGTGCTTCGATTAATTGTAGTAAAAATACACCTGCATCTGGAAGGTCCACCTGCTGGTGGATCAGTATCCTGGCAAAAACTATACCATGAAGACAAAGAATGATACAAGAAAATTTCCAAGTTGCTGAATATCCCTTGGAGAATGGTTAAGTCAATCATCAAGGAATGGAAAGAATATGGCACAGCTGTAAATCCACCTAGAGCAGGCCTTCCTTAAAAACTGAGTGTCCGTGCAAGAAGGGGTCTACTGAGAGAGACCACCAAGAGACATATGACACCTCTGGAGGAGTTACAAGTTTCAGTGGCTGAGGTGGGAGGGACTGTGCATACGACTGTTGCCCGGGTGCTACACCAGTCATAGCTTTATGGGAGACTAGCAAAGAGAAGGCCACTATTGAAAAAAAAGCCTCACATGAAATCTCAGCTCGAGTTTGCCAGAAGGCATGTGGGAGACTCTGAAGTCAGCTAAAAGAAGGTTCTATGGTCTGATGAAACCAAAATTAGCTTTTTGGTCATCAGACTAAATGCTGTTTTTGGCATTAGCCAAACACCGCACATCATCAAAAACACACCATCCCTACCGTGAAGTATGGTGGTCCATGCATCATGTTGTGGAGCTGCTTCGCTGCAGCAGGCTCTGGAAGGCTTGTGAAGGTAGAGGGTAAAATGAATGCAGCAAAATACAGGGAAATCCTGGAGGAAAGCCTGATGCAGTCTTTCCTTATACAGTAACCCTGTCATTCCTGGAAGCATTCTCGTGAATCTTCTCTGAACCCTCTCCACTGTCAGTATATCCTTTCTAAAATAAGGAGCCCAAAACTGCACACAATACTCCGTGTGGTCTCACTAGTGCCTTATAGAGCCTCAACATCACATCCCTGCTCTTATTTTCTATACCTTTAGAAATGAATGTCTTGTTTTCCAGCAAGACAATGACCCCAAGCATAAAGCCAAAGCTTAAAAACAACAAAATTAATGTCCTGGAGTGGCCAAGTCAGAGTCCAGACCACAATTCAATTGAGAATTTGTGGCTGGACTTGGAAAGGGCTGTTCACTCACAATCCCCTTGCAATCGGACAGAGCTTGAGCAGTTTTGTAAAGAAGAATGGGGAAAAATTGCAGTGTCCAGATGTACAAAGCTGATAGAGACCCATCCACACAGGTTCAAGGCTGTAATTGCTGCCAAAGGTGCATCTACGAAATACTGACTTGCAGGGGTGAGTAATTAAGCAATCAATTAGCTTGCTTTTAATAACTGAGTTACAAAATACACTTGGACTAAGATGTTAACTGTCCTGTAATAAATTTAGACCAATTTGTAGAGATCTGTTTTCACTTTTACACGAAGGATTCTTTTTCTGTTGATGAGTGTCAAAAACAGCCAAATTAAATTCACTGTGATTCAAACTTGTAAAACAATAAAACATGAAAACTTCTGGGAGGGGTTGAATAGTTTTTATAGGCATTGTACATCTTTTGTGTCGGTAGGTGACCATAAATGCACACAATATTCCAAAATCGGTCTCACCAATGTCTAATACAATTTCAACATAACATCTCAATATTCAGTACATTGATTTTCGAAGGCCAATGTGCCAAAACCTTTCTTTACAATGCCATATGCCTATGACGCCACTTACAAGGAACTATGGATCTGTATTTCACATTATACCACACTCCTCAGTGGCCTACTGCTCACTGTGAAAGACTTACCCTGATTGGATCTCCCAAAGTGCAACACCTCACACCTGTCTGCATTAAATTCCATCTGCCATTTTTCAGCCCATTTTTCCAGCAGGTCCAGTTCCCGCTGCAAACTCTGATAGTCTTTCTCGCTACATCCCTACACACCCCACCATCTTGATGTCAGAAACTTGCTAATCTAGTTAACCACATTTTCATCCAGGTCATTAATATAAATAAGACCATAAGATATAGGAGCAGAAGTAGGCCATTCAGCCCATCGAGTCTGCTCTGCCAGTCAATCATGGGCTGATCCAATTCTTCCAGTCATCCCCACTCTCCTGCCTTCTCCCCATACCCTTTGATGCCCTGGCTAATCAAGAACCTATCTATCTCTGCCTTAAATACACCCAATGACTTGGCCTCCACAGCCACTCGTGACAACAAATTCCACAGATTTACCACCCTCTGACTAAAGTAATTTCTCCACATCTCAGTTCTAAAAGGACGTCCTTCAATCCTGAAGTTGTGCCCTCTTATCCTAGAATCCCCTACCATGGGAAATAACTTTGCCACATCTAATCTGTTCAGGCCTTTTAACATTTGGAATGTTTCTATGAGATCCCCCCTCATTCTCCTGAACTCCAGGGAATACAGCCCAAGAGCTGCCAGACGTTCCTTATATGGTAACCCTTTCATTCCTGGGATCATTCTTGTGAATCTTCTGTGAACCCTTTCCAATGTCAGTATATCCTTTCTAAAATAAGGAGCCCCAAACTGCACACAATACTCCGTGTGCTCTCACAAGTGCCTTACAGAACCTCAACGTCACATCCCTGCTCTTATACTCTATTCCTCTAGAAATGAATGCCAACATTTCATTCGCCTTCTTCACAACCTACTCAACCTGGAGGTTAACCTTTAGAGTAGTGGTTGCCAAACTTTTTAAGCCCAAGATCCCCTACCTTGGCCTTAGTGAAAGGCAAGATCGACCTACTAAATCATTTAGTCACATGCATGCACCGCGGTAGAAAAGACCGGAAGTAAAACCCTGCAACCCGGAAACAATCTCTCTTTACAAACAGCTTTCCGTAGCGAGAGTATTGCTTTATTACTATTATCTTAATTATTATTACTTATTTCTATAATACTCACATTACAACACCTTTAATTCTAAGTTTCATTATTTAATTTTATTTCAACACGAAAAATAAATGAATAAAAATTGACTGTTGCACTCAGTGTGATGACTGGGGCTGAATACTTACTGCTAGTTCCTTGAAATTTGGCTCATAACTACAGCCAGCCAGTCTGAGACAGTCTGTGAGGTGTCTGTCAGTAAGACAGCTCCTGTACTTAGATACCATAATTTTCATCTGTTGCAGCACAGCGCCCTCGCAAACCTCCTGACAGACTGAATATTTGAATGGACAGTTTCCTTTGTTAGACTGAACGTTGAATCTGCCACGTTTTTCAGGTGTTTTGTTGTATTGGTAAACTGTTACTGAGACACGAGTATAAGTTTCAGAGGTACACAAGATAATGACACCATTGTTTTTTTGTTTCCCAGTTATTTACATTTGGGGAATGTTGGAATTTAAATGGGGAGAAGTGTTGTAATGTGAACATTGCAAAGATAAGTTAATACAAATTAGGATAATGGTAATATAGCAATACTCGCGCTACGTGGCTACAGAAAGCTGTTTGTAAAGAGAGGTTGCTTCCGGGTTGCGGGGTTTTACTTCCGGTCTTTTCTACCGCAGTGCATGGCGGGGGAGCTACTGGGCAGAAAGAACGGAATTAAAACCCCCGCAACCCGGATACAATCTCTCTTTACAAACAGCTTTTAGTAGCTGGAGTATTGCTATATTACCATTATCCTAATTAGTATAATGCTCACATTACAACAGTATTTGTGTATTTATTTATTTTTCATTTTTCTCGGGATCTACTGGGAAAGTCTCAAAGATTGACCGGTTGGCGACCACTACTTAGGGTATCTTGCACAAGGATTCCCAAGTCCCTTTGCCTCTCTACATTTTGAATTCTCTCCCCATCTAAATAATAGTCTGCCTGTTTATTTCTTCCACCAAAGTGCATGGCCATACACTTTCCAACATTGTATTTCATTTGCCACTTCTTTTCCCATTCCCCTAAACTATCTAAGTCTCTCTGTTTCCTCAACACTGCCTGCTCCTCCACCTATCTTTGTACCATCGGTAAATTTAGCCACAAATCCATTAGTACCGTTGTGGAAGTCCAATCTGGATAAAGTCACTCAGAGACTGTATAAGTACAAACTCTTTATTCAAAGCACCCAGGACTTACTCAGTTGGTCGCTGAAACAGGAACAATCTGTCTGTGACTGTTCCTGCCCGATCCACCAACTAACTAACAATTCCCCTTACAACACGGATATATTTGTTCAGATACCCCCCACACAAGACAGGCTGGAGCCAAAGTTATCCACTACATGACAGCCCCAAAAGACAAATAACAAAATAGGCATCATGGACAGAACACACACAAACAGGTTGGAGTGGTCCTACCTCTACGCATGAGTGCACAAGGAGATAAGCATCCTGAAACCCTAGCCAGCTACCTTCAAGAAGAAATATGGCTCAGCATGGCTTAGCACATCTGTTCATCATCAGCAATTTCTTTCAGAAAAACGGGCTGCTATTGTTTAACGAAGTGTTAACCCTTTTACATACTTTATCACTGTAGTCCAAATCATTGACATACATCATAAAAAGCAGTGGTGCCAACACCGACCCCTGTGGAATTCCACTGGTAACCGGCAGTCAGCCAGAATAGGATCCCTTTATTTACACTCAACACATATAAAAGTTGCTGGTGAATGCAGCAGGCCAGGCAGCAACTCTGGGAAGAAGTACAGTCGACGTTTTGAGATGCTGCCTGGCCTGCTGCGTTCATCAACAACTTTTATGTGTGTTGCTTGAAATTCCAGCATCTGCAGATTTCCTTGTGTTTGCGCCTTTGTGAAGAATGATGCAAAATACGCATTCAGTTCCTCTGCCATCTCTGCCTCTCTTATTACAATATCTCCAGCGTCATTTTCTACTGGTCTTATATCTACCCTCAACTCCCTTTTATTCTTTATATACTTAAAAAAACTTTTAGTATCTTCTTTAATATTAGTCACCAGCTTCCTTTCATAATTCATCTTTTCCTTCCGAATGACCTTCTTAGTTTCCTTCTGTAAGTTTTTAAAAGCTCCCCAATCCTCTACCTTCCCATGAGCTCTGGCTTCCTTGTATGCCCTCTCTTTTGCTTTCAGTTTGGCTCTGACTTCACTTGTCAGCCATGGTAATGTCCATCTTCCCTTTGAAAATTTCTTCTTATTTGGAATACAGCTGGCCCTCTGCATCCACAGATTCAACGAACCGCAGATCGAAAATATTCGAAAAAAAAGTTCAAGGAAGTTCCAAAAAGCAAAACTTGAATTTGCCATGCGCTGAGCACTATGCTGAATCCACGCGAATGAAGTGATGTGCGGGCATACTCTGCTGTAGCCTCCCGCCATTTCACAGATCTCCAGCACTCGTTGTTTGAGCATTGTTCACCTCATGTCTCGTTCATTTGCTACTTGCGTTGTGAGTGAGAGAAAGGATTTTAAGGCTAGTAAGGAATGCTGGCTAGCTATGTAAAGTGCTACAGCCTGAAGAACTTAAAAGATCACAGGAGAATCGGCATCGGCTGATGCCAGGGCAGCATCAGCGTTCCCAGAAGAGCTACAATGGTTGCGTCTATACTGAACCTGTACAGACTTTTTTTCTTGTCATTATTCCCTAAACAACACAGTTTAACAACTATTTACATAGCATTTACATTGTATTAGGTATTATAAGTAATCTAGAGATGATTTAAAGTATACGGGAGGATGTGCCTAGGTTATATGCAAATACTACGCCATTTTATATAAGGGACTTGAGCATCTGCGGATTTTGGTATCCGCAGGGGGTCCTGGAACCAATCCCCCGCGGATACCGAGGGACGACTGTATATCTGTCTTGCACTTCCCTCATTTTTTGCAGAAACTCCAGCTATTGCTGCTCTGCTGTCTTTCCTGCGAATGTCCCTGTCCAGTCAACTTCAGCCAGATCCCCCCTCATGCCATTGTAATTTCCTCTATTCCACTAAAAAATCGACACATTGGATTTTATTTTTTCCCTCTCAAATTTCAATGTGAACTCAATCATATTGTGATCACTGTTCCCTAAGGGTTCCTTAACCTTAAGCTCTCTTATCACCTCCAGATCATTGCATTACACCCAATCCAGCACAGCCAATCCCCTAGTGGGCTCAACAACAAGCTGTTCCAAAAAGCCATCCCTTAGACATTCTACAGATTCTCTCTCGAGGTCCAGTACTGACCTGGTTTTCCCAATCCACTTTCATGTTAAAATCCCCAACAATTACCATGACATTGCCTTTCTGACACGCCTTTTCTATCTCCTGCTGATATTTGTAATCCACATCCTGGCTACTGTTTGGAGGCCTGTATACAACTGCCATTAGGGTCCGTTTGCCCTTGCCATTTCTTAACTGACCCATAGAGACTCTAAACCTTCCAATCCTATGTCATCCCTTTCTAATGATTTAATTTTATTTCTGAAACACAGAGCCACACCACACCCTTTGCCTACTAACCTATCTTTCCGATACACCGTATATTCTTGGACATTCAGCTCCCAATGGCAGCCATCCTTTAGCCAAGTTTCAGAGATGGCCACAACGTCATATTTGCCAATCTGTAGCTGAATTTCAAGATTGTCCATTTTATTCCTTATGCTGCATGCATTCAAATACAACACTCTCAGTCCAGTATTTCTGCTTTCTGTTTTAACTGCACCACGCCTCCACTGCCCTGTAACTCATGCCACTGGCTTTGATTAAGCCTCATCTCCTGCCTCTTCTTTCTATAATCTCTGTTGCACGCTATCTCTGACTTATTCCTGTTTTCCCCTTCTTCAGCCCTATCACTCCGGTTCCAATCCCCCTGTCAAATTAGTTTAAACCCTCCCTAACAACTCTATTAAATGTGCCCACTAGAATATTGGACCCCTTTGAGTTCAGGTGTAACCCGTCATTTTTGTACAGGTTGTACCTCCCCCAGAAGATGCCCCAATGATCCAGGAACCCGTACCCCTGCCCGCTACACCAGTCTCTCAGCCACGCATTAATTCGCTTGATCATGCTATTCTTGCACTCGCTAGCATGTGGCACAGGCAGCAATCCTGAGATTACTACCCTGGAGACAAACAACAATGGACCCAGCACCAGTCCTTGCAGCACACCACTACTAACAGGCCTCCAGTGAGAGAGGCAACCACCCACTATCACTTTCTGGCTTTTCCCACAAAGCCAATGTCTAATCCAATTTACTACATCATCTTGAACCTTTTCAACCAACCTCTCATGCGTGACTTTGTCAAGTGCCTTGTTGAAGTCCACATAAAGAACATCCACTGCCTTGCCTTCATCAATTTTCCTGGTAACTTCCTCAAAAAACTCTACAAGATTGGTTAGATATGACCTAACACACACAAAGCCATGCTGATAATCCCTAATCAGTCCCTGTCTTTCCAAATACTCATATATCCGGTCCCTTAGAATACTTTCCAATAACTTTTTCAGCACTGACATCAGGCTCACTGGCCTATAACTTCCTGGTGTATTTTTGGAGCCTTTCTTAATCTGTGGAAACTTAACTATCCTCCAATCCTCTGGTACCTCACCTGTCACTAAGGATGATTTAAATATCTCTGCTTGGGCGCCTGCATTTTCTGCACTTGCCTCCCACAGGGTCTGAGGGAACACCATGTCAATCCCTGGGGATTCATCCACCCTAATTTGCCTCAACTCAGTCCCGAGGGGAAACAAAAGTGGCCACGCCTCTGGAACAGAGTCTGGCCCTATGCCTCAATAGGGTAGGGAAAGGAAGATGGCAGTAGTGATAGAGGACTCTATAGTTAGGGGGTCAGATAGGTGATTCTGTGGACACAGGAAAGAAACTCGGATGGTAGTTTGCCTCCCAGGTGCCAGGGTCCGGGATGTTTTTGATCACGTCCATGATATCTTGAATTTTGAAGAACAGTCAGAGGTCGTGGTACATATTGGTACCAACGACAAAGGTAGGAAAAGGGAGGAGGTCCTGAAAACAGACTACAGGGAGTTAGGAAGGAAGTTGAGAAGCAGGACCTCAAAGGTAGTAATCTTAGGATTACTGCCTGTGCCACATGACCGTGAGTATAAGAAGAGTAAGGTGGAGGGTAAGTGCGTGGCTGAGGGATTGGAGCAGGGGGCAGGGATTCAGATTTCTGGATCATTGGGACCTCTTTTGGGGCAAGAGTGACCTGTATAAAAAGGACAGGTTGCACTTGAATCCCGGGGGACCAATATCCTGGCAGGGAGGTTTGCTAAGGTTATTGAGGAGAGTTTAAACTAGAATTGCTGGGGGGTGGGAAGTGAACTGAAGAGACGGAAGAAGGGGCGGTTAGCTCACAAATAGAGAAAGCTTGGAGACAGTGCAAGAGCGAGGGTAGGCAGGTGATAGAGAAGGGACATGCTCAGACCGATGGCTTGAGATGGGTCTATTTTAATGCAAGAAGCATCATGAACAAAGCAGGTGAGCTTAGAGCGTGGATCAGTACGTGCAGGTACAATGTTGTGGCCATTACAGAGACTTGGATGGCTTAGGGGCAGGAATGGTTACTTCCAGTGCCAGGCTTCAGACGTTTCAGAAAGGACAGGGAGGGAGGCAAAAGAGGTGGGGGCATGGCACTGTTGATCAGAGATAGTGTCACAGCTGCAGAAAAGGGGGAAGACATGGAGGGATTGTCTACTGAGTCTCTGTGGGTGGAAGTTAGAAACAGGAAGGAGTCATTAACTCTACTGGGTGTTTTTTATAGACCACCCAATAGTAACAGGGACATCGAGCAGCAGATAGGGAGACAGATTCTGGAAAGGTGTAATAAAAACAGGGTTGCCATGGTGGGAGATTTTAGTTTTCCAAATACTGTTTGGCATCTCCTTAAAGCAAGTGGTTTAGATGGGATGGAGTTTGTTAGGTGTGTTCAGGAAGATTTCTTGACACAATATGTAGATAAGCCTACAAGAGGAGAGGCTGTACTTGATCTGGTATTGGGAAATGAACCTGGTCAGGTGTCAGGTCTCTCAGTGGGAAATCACAATTCTGTCTCCTTTACCATAGCATTGGAGAGGGATAGGAACAGATAAGTTAGGAAAGTGTTTAATTGGAGTAAGGGGAAATATGAGGCCATCAGGCAGGAACTTGGAAGCATACATTGGAAACAGATGTTCTCCAGGAAATGTACGGCAGAAACATGGCAAATGTTCAGGGGATATTTGCGTGGCGTTCTGCATAGGTACGTTCCAATGAGACAGGGAAAGGATGGTAGGGTACAGGAACCGTGATGTACAAAGGCTGTTGAAAATCTCGTCAAGAAGAAAAGAAAAGCTTACAAAAGGTTCAAAAAACTAGATAATGATAGAGATCTAGATTATTAGGCTAGCAGCAAGGAGCTTCAAAATGAAATTAGGAGAGCCATTAGGGGCCGAGAGTAGGCCTTGGTGAGCATGATGAAGGAAAACCTCAAGGCATTCTACAAGTATGTGAAGAGCAAGAGGATAAGACATGGGAGAATAGGACCAATCAAGTGTGACAGTGGAAAAGTGTGTATGGAACCGGAGGAGATGGCAGAGATACGAATGAATACTTTGCTTCAACATTCACTACGGAAAAGAACCTTGGCGATTGTAGGGATGACTTACAGCGGATTGAAAAGCTTTAGCATATTGACATTAAGAAAGAGGATGTGCTGGAGCTTTTGGAAAGCATCAAGTTGGATAAGTCTCTGGGACCGGATGAGATGTACCGCTGTCTACTGTGGGAGGCGAGGGAGGAGATTGCTGAGCCTCTGGCAACGATCTTTGCATCATCAATGGGGACAGGAGAGGTTCCTGATGATTGGAGGGTTGCAGATGTTGTTTCCGATTTCAAGAAAGAGAGTAGAGATAGCCCAGGAAATTATAGACTAGTGAGTCTTATTTCAGTGGTTGGTAAGTTGATGGAGAAGATCCTGAGAGGCAGGATTTCTGAACATTTGGAGAGGCATAATCTGATCAGGAATAGTCAGCATGGCTTTGTCAAAGGCAGGTCGTGCCTTACCAGCCTGATTGAATTTTTGGAGGATGTGACAAAACAAGTTGATGAAGGTAGAGCAGTAGATGTAGTGTATATGGATTTCAGCAAGGCATTTGATAAGGTACCCCATGCCAGGCTCATTGAGAAAGTAAGGAGGCATGGGATCCAAGGGGACCTTGCTTTGTGGATCCAGAATTGGCTTGCTCACAGAAGGGAAAGAGTGGTTGTAGACGGGTCGTATTCTGCATGGAGATTGGTGACCAGTGGTGTGCCTCAGGGATCTGTTCTGGGACCCCTTCTCTTCGTGATTTTTATAAATGACCTGGATGAAGAAGTGAAGTGATGGGTAAATAAATTTGCTGATGACACAAAGGTTGGGGGTGTTGTGGATAGTGTGGAGGGCTGTCAGAGGTTACAGTGGGACACTGATAGGATGCAAATCTGGGCTGAGAAGTGGCAGATGGAGTTCAACCCAGGTAAGTGTGAGGTGGCTCATTTTGGTAGGTCAAATATGATGGCAGAATATAGTATTAATGGTAAGACTCTTGGCAGTGTGGAGGATCAGAGGGATCTTGGAGTCCGAGTCCATAGGACACTCTAAGCTGCTGTGCAGGTTGACTCTGTGGTTAAGAAGGCATACGGTGCATTGGCCTTCATCAATCGTGGGATTGAATTTAGGAGCAGGGAGGTAATGTTACAGCTATATAGGACCCTGGTCAGACCCCACTTGGAGTACTGTGCTCAGTTCTGGTCACCTCACTACAGAAAGGATGTGGAAACTATACTAAGGGTGCAGAGGAGATTTACAAGGATGTGCCTAGACTCGGGAGCATGCCTTATGAGAATAGAGTGAACTAGGCCTTTTTTCCTTGGAGCGACGGAGGATGAGAGGTGACCTGATAGAGGTGTACAAGATGATGAGAGGCATTGATCGTGTGGATAGTCAGAGGCTTTTTTTCCCCAGGGCTGAAATGGTTGCCATAAGAGGGCACAGTTTTAAGGTGCTTGGAAGTATGTAGAGAGGAGATGTCCGGTAAGTTGCTTTTTCTTAAAAAAACGCAGAGTGGTGAGGGTGTGTAATGGGCTGCCAGCAACGGTGGTGGAGGCAGATACGATAGGGTCTTTTAAGAGACTCCTGGATAGAAACATAGAAAATAGGTGCAGGAGTAGGCCATTCGGCCCTTCGAGCCTGCACCGTCATTCAGTATGATCATGGCTGATCATCCAACTCAGAACCCTGTACCAGCCTTCCCTCCATACCCCCGATCCCTTTAGCCACAAGGGCCATATCTCACTCCCTCTTAAATATAGATACATGGAGCTTAGAAAAATAGAGGGCTATGGGTAACCAGAGGTAATTTCTAAAGTAAATAAACACAAGGAAATCTGCAGATGCTGGAAATTCAAGCAACACACTCAAAAAATGCTGGTGAACGCAGCAGGCCAGGCAGCATCTTTAGGAAGAGGTACAGTCGACGTTTCAGGACGAAGGGTCTCCGCCTGAAACGTCGACTGTAGCTCTTCCTGTAGAAGCTGCCTGGCCTGCTGTGTTCACCAGCATTTTTTGTGTGTGTTGTTCTAAAGTAAGTACATGTTCGGTACAGCATTGTGGGCGGAAGGGCCTGTATTGTGCTGTTGATTTTCTATGTTTCTAAAACATCTTCTCCTCTGGAATTTGTACAGGACCTATGACCATAAGACCATAAGACAAAGGAGCAGAAGTCGGCGATTCAGCCCATCGAGTCTGCTCCGCCATTTTATCATGAGCTGATCCATTCTCCCATTTAGTCCCACTCCCCTACCTTCTCACCATAACCTTTGATGCCCTTGCTACTCAGATACCTATCAATCTCTGCCTTAAATACACCCAATGACTTGGCCTCCACTGCCGCCTGTGGCAACAAATTCCATAGATTCACCACCCTCTGACTAAAAAAAATTTCTTTGCATTTCTGTTTCTATGAGGTCCCCCCCTCATTCTTCTAAATTCCAAGGAGTACAGTCCAAGAGCGGACAAACGTTCCTCATATGTTAACCCTCTCATTCCCGGAATCATTCTGGTTAATCTTCTCTGTACCCTCTCCAACGTCAGCACATCCTTTCTTAAATAAGGAGACCAAAACTGCCCACAGTACTCCAAGTGAGGTCTCACCAGCGCCTTATAGAGCCTCAACATCACATCCCTACTCCTATACTCTATTCCTCTAGAAATTAATGCCAACATTGCATTCGCCTTCTTCACCACCGACTCAACCTGGAGATTAACCTTAAGGGTATCCTGTACGAGGACTCCCAAGTCCCATTGCATCTCAGAACTTTGAATTCTTTGCCTATTTAAATAATAGTCTGCCCGTTTATTTCTTCTGCCAAAGTGCATAACCATACACTTTCCAACATTGTACTTCATTTGCCACTTCCTTGCCCATTCTTCCAATCTATCCAAGTCTCTCTGCAGACTCTCTGTTTCTTCAGCACTACCGGCCCCTCCACCTATCTTCGTATCGTCAGCAAACTTAGCCACAAAGCCATCTATTCCATAATCCAAATCGTTGATGTACAATGTAAAAAGAAGCGGCCCCAACACGGACCCCTGTGGAACACCACTGGTAACCGGCAGCCAACCAGAGTAGGATCCCTTCATTCCCACTCTGTTTCCTGCCAATCAGCCAACACTCTATCTACGTATGTAACTTTCCCATAATTCCATGGGCTCTTATCTTGTTAAGTAGTCTCATGTGTGGCACCTTGTCAAAGGCCTTCTGAAAATCCAAATGTACAACATCCACTGCATCTCCCTTGTCTAGCCTACTGGTAATTTCCTCAAAAAATTGTAATAGGTTTGTCAGGCAGGATTTTCCTTTAAGGAATCCATGTTGAGTTCCGCCTATCTTGTCATATGCCTCCAGGTACTCTGTAATCTCATCCTTGACAATCGACTCCAACAACTTCCCAACCACCGACGTCAAGCTAACAGGTCTATAAATTCCTTTTTGCCTCCTTACCCCTTTCTTAAATAGCGGAGTGACATTTGCAATCTTCCAGTCCTCCGGAACCATGCCAGAATCAATCGCCTTTTGTAAGATCATTGCTAATGTCTCTGCAATCTCCACAGCTACTTCCTTCAGAACACGAGGGTGCATTCCATCTGGTCCGTGAGATTTATCTACCCTTAGACTATTCAGCTTCCTGAGTACTTTCTCTGCCGTAATTGTGACTGCGCACACTTCTCTTCCCTGCCACCCTTGAGTGTCCGGTATACTGCTGATGTCTTCCTCAGTGAAGACTGATGCAAAATACTTGTTCAGTTCCTCTGCCATCTCCTTATCTCCCATTACAATTTCTCCAGCATCATTTTCTATCGGTCCTATGTCTACTCTCACCTGTCTTTTACTCTTTATATACTTGAAAAAGCTTTTAGTATCCTCTTTGATATTATTTGCTAGCTTCCTTTCATAGTTAATCTTTTCCCTCTTAATGACCTTAGTTTTCTTTTGTAAGCTCTGTCTTCCCACTAATTTCTGCTTCCTTGTATGCCCTCTCCTTTGCTTTAACTTTGGCTTTGACTTCTCTTGTCAACCACGATTGCATCCTTTTTCCATTCGAAAATTTCTTCATTTTTGGAATATATCTGTCTTGCACCTTCCTCACTTCTCGCATAAACTCCAGCCACTGCTGCTCTGCCGTCCTTCCCGCTAGTATCCCTTTCCAGTCAACTTTGGCCAGTTCCTCTCTCATGCCACTGTAATTTCCTTTACTCCACTGAAATTACGACACATCAGATTTCGGCTTCTCTTTTTCAAATTTCACAGTGAACTCAACCATGTTATGATCACTGCCTCCTAAGGGTTCCTTCACCTCAATCTCTCTAATCACCTCCGGTTCGTTACACAATACCCAATCCAGTACAGCCCATCCCCTAGTGGGCTCAACAACAAGCTGTTCTAAAAAGCCATCTCGCAGACATTCTACAAATTCTCTCTCTTGAGATCCAGTGCCGACCTGATTTTCCCAATCCACTCGCATGTTAAAATCCCCCACAATTATCATAACACTGCCCTTCTGACAAGCCTTTTCTATTTCCTGTTGTAATTTGTAGTCCACATCACTGCAGTTGTCTGGAGGCCTATAAATAACTGCCATCAGGGTCCTTTTACCCCTGCGATTTCTTAGTTCAACCCATAAAGATTCTGCACCTTCCGATCCTATATCACCTCCTTCTAATGATTTAATATCATTTCTTACCAATAAAGCCACGCCTCCCCCTCTGCCTACCTTCCTATCCTTCCGATACACCGTGTATCCTTGGACGTTCAGCTCCCAGAGACATGCATCCTTTAGCTACGTCTCAGTGATGGCCACAATATCATACCTGCTAATCTGTAGCTGTACAACAAGATCATCCACCTTATTCCTTATGCTGCATACATTTAAGTATAACACCTTAAGACCAGTATTTGGCACTTTTTGCTTTGATTGTACTGCAACTCATCCCAATGGCTGCAAATTTGCCCCCATCGCCTGCCTGTCTTTCCTGACATCTTTACTGCTCACTATCTTAGATTTATTTCTGTTTTTCCGTTTCTCCGCTCTATCATTCCGGTTCCCATCCCTCTGCCAAATTAGTTTAAACCCTCCCTAACAGCTCTATTAAACTTTCCCGCCAGGATATTGGTCCCCTTCGGGTTCAGGTGTAACCTGTCCATTTTGAACAGGTCATACTTCCCCCAGAAGAGATCCCAATGATCCAAGAATCTGAAGCCCTGCCCCCTACACCAGTCTCTCAGCCACGCATTCATCTGCCTGATCCTACTATTCTTGCCCTCGCTAGCACATGGCACTTGCTGCTGCATTGCTTCGCACTTGGAGATACTGTCTGCCTCCTGAATAAATACAGATGGAAAAAAATCCCCACCTCTTTCAATTGCACACATAGATTACCATTCTGATCTTCCAGAGGTCCAATTTTGTCCCTTGCTACCCTTTTACTCTGAATATATCTTCAGCAGCCCTTAGGATTCTCCTTCCCCTTGTCTGCTAGAGCAAACTCATGCCTTTTTATAGCCCTCCTGATTTCCTTAATTGTTCTCTTACATTTCTTATTCTTAAGTATCTTATTTTTTTCCTGCCTGCCTATACCTCCTCTGCACTTCCTTCTTTTACTAAACGAAGGCCTCAATATCTCTTGAAAACCAAGGTTCCATAAACCTGTTACCCTTGCCTTTTATTCAGACAGGAACACACAAACTCTGTACTCTCAAGACTTTGTTTTTGAAGGCCTCCCACTTTCCAAGTTCACTTTTGCCAGAAAACCGCCTGTCCGAATACACAATTGGCAGATCGTTCCTTAGGCCGATTTTGATGGTATTTCACCAATTCAGAATCTCAATCCGAGGGCCAGAGGTATCATTTTCTATAATTACCTTGAAACTACTGGCATTATGATTACCAGATACAAAGCTTTCCCCTACACAAACTTACTAACGTGATTATTTCTTTCTTATTCCTCAGTTCCACCACAATACCTCACCAGTTGAGTCCTCCAGTCAGTCCCAACTGAGCACTGCCCTGGCATTTTCCTGACTAATAATGCCACCCCTTCCCTCTTTAATCCATCACGCTCTACTACGTCTAAAACAGTAGAACCCCGAAATATTCAATTACCAGTCCTGCCCCTCCTGCAACCAAGTCTCACTAATAGCTACAACGTCATAATTCCATGTGCCGATCCATGCCCTGAGCTCATCTGCTTTTCCTATGATACTGCTTGCATTGAAATATATAACAGCTCAGGACATTAGTCCCACAATGGTCAACCTTTTGATTCCTGACTTCGTATGTAGGTTTAACAACATCTCTCTACACAATCGGTGGAGAAAATGAAATGCAACATTGGTGTAAATGACCAAAAGTCCGGGGGTGTGCTGGGGTCAGCCCTCAAGTGTTACCATGCATCCGGCGCCAACATATTATGCCCACAACTTACTAAGGCTAAGTACGTCTTTGGAATGTGATAGGAAACCAGAGCATTCAGAGGAAACCTATGCAGTCAAGAGGAGAGACATGCATGCAAGCTCCTTACAGACAGCGGTAGGAAATGAACCCCGATCGCTGGTACTGTAAAGAGCTACCCTAACCACTATGCTACTATGCCAACCACCCCAACCCCAACCCAGAGCTTGGGGCAATGTTTCAGAATCAGTCACACACTTAAGTCTGAAATGAATAAGTTCTCTCAGAAAGTCGTAGCTCTTCGGAATTTCAGAGAGCTGAGAAGACAACAGTTATTGAACACATTTGAGAGAGATATTTTCAGGTGTTTAAACCACAAGAGCACAAGAAGTATGGGGAAAGAGGCCAAGGACAGGATTGGGTCCAGTTGTGACCTTGTTGAATGGTGCTGCAGGCTTGAGGAATCCATTGACCTCATGCTGCTCCTTATTCCACAAATAAAAAAAAGGTGTTCCTTTTTTTTAAGAACAATACATGCTATTAACTACTGAAGTGATTGCATTATTCCTTGTATAAAGTGCATACTGTAACACAGAAATCTTGGACCACCTGTTCTGGAAGCATATTGCCTGAATTTACTTACTTCCACAATGCTGGACTGGGATTACAGTAATATCAGTAAATAATTGCTTTACAGCTCCACAAAGAAATGAAATTAATGAATGTCTTGATTTAAACAAATACCAATTTGCCTATTGAACCAACTCCATTTTAAAATGTTAAAATGCAAGCTCAAAAAGTGATTTATCCAAGAATGTTTTCATGAGAATTACTGACCTTACAAATCTAATGGCTTGACCTCTGGCATTGATAGCTCTCTGTCCCACTACAACAGATCTGGTACCTTCCTCACCATCCAGCATTAAAATTACATTTAATAATCTTCGAAACAGGTAGCGCAGTGTCTGAAAGATTTAAAAAATCCAGTACATTATTATTTCAAATGTTGTGCAGAATCAAAGCTTATCGAAAAACTTTAAAGACCAGTACCTTATTCACATCACCATGGATAGGTGAGCACAGTAGTTTAAGCCCATAATAAGCTAATTCAGGCAGGGTTGTCACTCTTTCAAAACTCCTGGGAAAAGAAAACAAAATTGATGAAGATGAGAAAAAAATACTTAAAATAATTCATCACACTAAATTTTAAACAACACGAGTTTAGTAAGAATATACTGCAAATGTTGTTAGCTTCTTTTGGTTAAAATTAATAGCTATTGTACCTTTTTCAAACTTCATATCAAAAAATCTCAAAGGTAGTTTACAGATAACAGAATAGATGGAAATTAGTTTTTATTTGTATAAAACAGAGAACTATTTGCTTCAAATAAAAGCAGACAATGCTGCAAACACAAAGTTCAGGAGGTTTCTGCAGGAAAAGAACAGAATATGTTTCATTGCTATTTCTTCAATAGTTAAAACTAGAAAACTGCAGAGAAGATGGTGGGGTAGAGAAAACATAAGGAATGTACATGGCTGAGTGCAGAGAAGAGAGACTGAATAGTAAACAAGTTTGACTGCAACCAATCTCAAAGAGATGAATGAAAATAGAGATGAAAGAGAATACTCAACAAATGCTCTGCTTTACTGTTAAATTTACTGAATATGGCCTGACATTTTTCATGTTACACTACATCTGCTCTGTACATACCTACTCACTCAGTTTGTCCATGACTCTCTGGAACCTCTCATAATCACACCAAGTGTAATATCCAGCACTTCCTGTGTTACTCTCTGCATTACCCATTCTGCACAACACTTAGCCAGCACCACATTGGATCATTATTTCTACCTCTGGATTACTAATCAAGTAATCTAACCATCATTTAACCATGAGCTTGTATTTGCATACTTACATTGAATCTGAAAGTTCGAATCCTCCAGATACAGGTTCAAGGTTGGTTAGTTCAGTGAACAGCTGCACAAAAAAAAGTCCCAAAGTAAAAACAAGTATTATAATTAGATAGACAAGGAATCCTCAGTCAAAAAAAATTCCAGAATAAGGAGCGTTTGGTGGCTTTGGGCCATTTACTCGCTGAAGTTTAGAAGAATAAGTCAAACAGTCACAGAGAAGTACAGTACGGAAACAGGCCCTTCAGCCCCTCTAGTCCGTGCCAAAACTATTTAAACTGCTGACTCCCATCGACCTGCACCGGGACAATAGCTCTCCATATCCCTGCTATCCATGCATCTATCCAAACTTCTCTTCAACATTGAAATTGTGCTAGTCTGGACCACTTGTGCTGGCAACTCATTCCACACTCTGAGTGAAGAAGTTTCCTCTTATATTCCACTTAAATTTGTCACCTTTCACCCTTAATCCGTGGTTGTCGTCTCAACCAACCTCAGTGGAAAAAGCCCACTTGCATTTACCCTGTCCACACCCCTCAATTTTGCATACCTCTATCAAATCTCTATCAGCAGTGCCTCTTTCACTTCAGACAGCTCAGGAAGTTTGGTATGGGCCCCCAAAGCCTAGGAACTTTCTACAGGGGCACAATTGAGAGCAACCTGACTGGCTGCATCACTGCCTGGTATGGGAACTGTACCTCCCTTAATTGCAGGACTCTGCAGAGAGTGGTGCAGACAGCCCCGCACATCTGTAGTTGTGAACTTGTAAAAAGGGCCCGTAGGATCATTGGGGACCCAAGTCACCCCAACCACAATCTATTCCAGCTGCTACAATCCGGGAAACGGTATAGCAGCATAAAAGCCAGGACCAACAGGCTCCGGGACAGCTTCTTCCACCAGCCCAGACTGATTAACTCACGCTGACTTGAGTGTACTCTATATTACGTTGACTGTTCTACTTATTATAAATTATTATGATTGCACATTGAACATTTAGATGGAGACGTAACATAAAGATTTTTACTCCTCATATAGGTGAAGGATGTAAGAAATAAGAACATAAGAAATAGGAGCAGGAGTAGACCATCTGGCCCATCAAGCCTGCCCTGCTATTCAATAAGATCAAGGCTGATCTGTCCGTAAACTCAGCTCCATCTACCTGCCTTTTCCCCATAACCCTTAATTCCCTTACTTTATACTTTATTGTCGCCAGCGTACAATCATCACAGCGATATTTGATTCTGCGCTTCACACTCCCTGGATTACAAATATTAAATATTAAAAATAGTTAAAAATCTATCGAACTGTTCCTTAAACATATTTAGTGAAGAAGCCTCAACTGCTTCCCTGGGCAGAGAATTCCACAGATTCACCACTCTCTGGGAAAAACAGTTTCTCCTCATCTCTGTCCTAAATCTTCTCCCCTGAATCTTGAGGCAATGTCCCCTAGTTCTAGTCTCACCTACCAATGGAAACAACTTTCGTACTTCTATCTTATCTATCCCTTTCAAAATTTTGTATGTTTCTATAAGATCCCCTCTCATTCTTCTGAACTCCAGAGAGTATAGTCCCAGGCGACTCGATCTCTCCTCATAGGTTAACCCCTTCATCCCTGGAATCAACCTGGTGAATCTCCTCTGAACTGCCTCCAAAGCCAGTATATCCTTCCTCAAGTATGGAGATCAGAACCGCACACAGTACTCCAGGTGCAGCCTCACCAGTACCCTGTATAGTTGCAGCATGACCTCCCTGCTCTTGAATTCAATTCCTGTAGCAATGAAGGCCAACATTCAGTTTGCCTTTTTAATAACCTGTTGTACCTGCAAGCCAACTTTTTGCAATTCATGAACAAGCACTCCTAAGTCCCTCTGCACAACTGCATGCTGCAATCTTTCACCATTTAAATAATCTGCTCTTCTATTATTCCTTCCAAAGTGGATGACCTCATATTTACCAATGTTATATTCCATCTGTCAGACCTTGACCCACTCTCTTAACCTATCTATATCCCTCTGCAGACTCTCCACATCCTCTGTACAATTTGATTTTCCGCTCAGTTTAGTATCATCAGCAAATTTTGCTACACTACACTCGGTCCCCTCTTCCAAATCATCAATGTAAATGGTAAACAGCTGCGGGCCCAGCACCGACCCCTGCGGCACCCCACTCACCACTGACTGCCAACCGGAGAAACACCCATTTATACCAACTCTCTGCCTTCTATTGGTTAACCAATCCACTATCCATGCCAATACACTTCCTCCGACTCCATGCATCCGTACCTTATTTATAAGTCTCTTGTGCAGCACCTCATTGAAAGCCTTCTGGGAATCCAAGTATACGACATCCATCTGTTCCCCTCTATCCACTGCACTCATTATGTCCTCAAAGAACTCCAGTAAGTTTGTCAAACAGGACCTGCCCTTTCTGAATCCATGCTGCATCTGTCTAATGGAACCACTGCTTTCTAAATGTTTTGCTATTTCTTCTTCCTGTGGGAGGCGAGGGACGAGATTGCTGAGCCTCTGGCGATGATCTTTGCATCATCAATGAGGATGGGAGAGGATGGGAGAGGTTCCGGAGGATTGGAGGGTTGCGGATGTTGTTCCATTATTCAAGAAAGGGAGTAGAGATAGCCCAG
This sequence comes from Mobula hypostoma, assembly GCF_963921235.1. NCBI lineage: Eukaryota > Metazoa > Chordata > Chondrichthyes > Myliobatiformes > Myliobatidae > Mobula > Mobula hypostoma. The sequence goes on from NC_086129.1 coordinate 49,436,509, forward strand.
GAAATTATAGACCAGTGAGTCTGACTTCAGTGGTTGGTAAGTTGATGGAGAAGATCCTGAGAGGCAGGATTTATGAGCATTTGGAGAGGTATAATATGATTACGAATAGTCAGCATGGCATTGTCAAGGGCAGGTTGTGCCTTACCAGCCTGACTGAATTTTTTGAGGATGTGACTAAACACATTGATGAAGGAAGAGAGTAGATGTAGCATATATGGATTTCAGCAAGGCATTTGATAAGGTATCCCATGCAAGGCTTATTGAGAAAGTAAGGAGGCATGGAATTCAAGGGGACATTGCTTTGTAGATCCAGAACTGGTTCACCCACAGAAGGCAAAGTGTGGTTGTAGATGGGTCATATTCTGCATGGAGGTCAGTGACCAGTGGTGTGCCTCAGGGATTTGTTCTGGGATCCCTACTCTTTGTGATTTTTATAAATGACCTGGATGAAGAAGTGGAGGGATGGGTTAGTAAGTTTGCTGATGACACAAAGGTTGGAGGTGTTGTGGATAGTGTGGAGGGCTGTCAGAGGTTACAACGGGACATTGATAAGATGCAAAACTGGACTGAGAAGTGGCAGATGGAGTTCAACCCAGATAAGTGTGAGGTGGTTCATTTTGGTAGGTCAAATATGATGGCAGAATATAGTATTAATGGTAAGACTCTTGGCAGTGTGGAGGATCAGAGGGATCTTGGGGTCTGAGTCCATAGGACACTCAAAGCAGCTGCGCAGGTTGACTCTGTTGTTAAGAAGGTGTGCGGTGTATTGGCCTTCATCAATCGTGGAACTGGATTTAGGAGCCAAGAGGTAATGTTGCAGCTATAAAGGACCCTGGTCAGACCCCGCTTGGAGTACTGTGCTCAGTTCTGGTCGCCTCACGACAGGAAGGATGTGGAAACCATAGAAAGGGTGCAGAGGAGATTTACAAGGATGTTGCCTGGATTGGGGAGCATGCCTTATGAGAATAGGTTGAGTGAACTCGGCCTTTTCTCCTTGGAGCAACGGAGGATGAGAGGTGACCTGATAGAGGTGTACAAGACGTGAGAGGCATTGATCGCGTGGATTGACAGAGGCTTTTTCCCAGGGCTGAAATGGTTGCCACAAGAGGACACAGGTTTCAGGTGCTGGGGAGCCGGTACAGAGGAGATGTCAGGGGCAAGTTTTTTGATGTAGAGAGTGGTGAGTGCATGGAATGGGCTGCTGGCAACGGTGGTGGAGGCGGATACGATAGTGCCTTTTAAGAGACTTTTGGATAGGTACATGGCGCTTAGAAAAGTAGAGGGCTATGGGTAAGCCGAGTAATTTCTAAGGTAGGGACATGTTTGGCACAACTTTGTGGGCCGAAGGGCCTGTATTGTGCTGTAGGTTTTTTTTTAACCTATGTTAATGACAGCGTCAAGCATTTTCCCGACTATAGATGTTAAGCTAACTGGCCTATAGTTGCCCATCTATTGCTTACATCCTTTTTTTAAAAAAAAAAGTGGCGTGACATTTGCTGTCTTCCAATCCACCGGGACCTGCCCAGAGTCTACCAAATTTTGGTAAATGATTACCAACGCGTCTACTATAACCTCCGCCAATTCCCTCAGCACCCTGGGATGCATCCCAGCAGGACCATGGGACTTACCTACCTTCAGGCCCTCTAGTTTGCTCATCACTATCTCTTTAGTGACAGTGATTTTATCGAGGTTCTCACCTCCCATTTCATCCTTAACATCATTCTTTGGCGTATTAGACTCATCCTCCACCGTGAAGACCGACACAAAATACTTATAGTCGTTCAATGCCTCAGCCATTTCCTTATCACCCAATATCAATTTCCCCCTCTCGTATTCCAAGGGCCCTACATTGACTTTAGCCACCTTCTTCCGCTTTATATATTTATAAAAACTTTTACTATCTGTTTTTATATTTTGTGCTAATTTACTTTCATGCTCTATCTTCCCTTTCCTTATTTCTTGTTTAGTTGTTCTCTGTTGCTTTTTAGTTTTCCCAATCCTCCATTCTCCCACTACTCTTTGCGACTTTGTACACGAGCTTTTAATTTGATACAATGTTTTATTTCCTTAGTTATCCTAGGCTGGCTCTCCCCACACTTACTGTCCTTTTGACTGGAATATACTTTTGTTGTGTATGTGGGCACGTGGCCAAGTGGTTAAGGCATTGGACTAGCTACCTGAAGGCCGTGAGTTCAAGCCACAGCCGAGGGAACGTGTTGTGTCCTTGAGCAAGGCACTTAACTCACACATTGCTCTGCGACGACACTGGTGTATGGGTCCTAATGCCCTTCCCTTGGACAACATTGGTGTCATGGAGAGGGGAGACTTGCAACTGCTGGTCTTCCATACAACCTTGCCCAGGCCTGTGCCCTGGAGAGTGAAGACTTTCCAGGCACAGATCCATGGTCTCACAAGACTAACAGATGCTTTTACTTTAATTTTGTTGAGCACTGTGAAAAATCTCTTTGAAAGTATTCCACCGTTCCTCAACTGTCCTACCAAATAGCCTGTGCTCCCAATCCACATTAGCCAGCTCCTCTCTCATCCTGTTGTAGTCTCCCTTGTTCAGGCATAATACACTTGTTTTCGATCTAACTATTTCATCCTCCATCTGAATGCGAAATTCAATCATACTATGATCACTCTTTCCAAGAGGATCCCTCACTACAAGATCGTTAATCTTACCCGTCTCATTGCACAGGACTACATCTAAGATAGCATTTTCCCTAGTAGGTTCACTAACATGCTGCTCAAGAAAGCCATCATGGATGCATTCTATGAAGTCCTCCTCAAGGCTTCCTTGACCAACCTGATTCACCCAATCTTTGTGGAAGTTAAAATCCCCCATGACAACTGCCGTTCCATTCTTGCAAGCCTCAGTTATTTCTTGGTTAATCACCTCTGCCACTGCAATATTTTTATTAGGTGGCCTATAGACAACACCCACCAGTGATTGTTCTCCCTTTACTATTCCTATCTCTACCCAGATGGACTCAACATTCTGCTCCGTAGATCTTATATCGCCTCTCACAATCGCCCTGATCTCATCCCTTATCAAGAACGCCACCCCACCTCCTTTGCCTTCCTGCCTATCTTACCGTATTACCTGATACCCTCGGATATTTAATTCCCAGTCATCTCCACCTTACAACCAGGTTTCTGTAATTGCCACTAAATCATATGCCTTGGTACTGATCTGTGCCACAGGTTCACTGACCTTGTTTCTAATACTATGGGCATTAAGATAAAGTGCCCTTATACTCATATAAAGTCAATTCAATTCAATTTTCTATGTTCTAGAATACATTCCTAACCTCTTTAATCTTTCCTTTTAACTCGGGTCCTCCAGTCCCAGCAACATCCTTCTAAAATTTCTCTGTCCTCTTTCAACCTTATTTACATCTTTCCTATAGGCAGGTGACCAAAACTGCACACAATACTCCAAGTGAGGCCTCACCAACGTCTTATACAATTTCAACATAACATCCCATCTCCTGTACTCAATCAACAGGAATTCTGCAGATGCTGGAAATTCAAGCAACACACATCAAAGTTGCTGGTGAACGCAGCAGGCCAGGCAGCATCTCTAGGAAGAGGTACAGTCAACATTTCGGGCCGAGACCCTTCGTCAGGACTAACTGAAGGAAGAGCTAGTAAGAGATCCCTCCCCCTCCTGTCTCCTCCTATCATTTTGGATCTCCCCCTCCCCCTCCCACTTTCAAATCCCTTACTCACTCCTCCTTCAGTTAGTCCTGACGAAGGGTCTCGGCCTGAAACGTCGACTGTACCTCTTCCTAGAGATGCTGCCTGGCCTGCTGCGTTCACCAGCAACCTTGATGCGTGTTTCCTGTACTCAATCCATTGATTTATGAAGGCAAATGTGCCAAAAGCTTTCCTTACAATCCTATCTACCTGTGACATCACTTTCTACCACACTCCACAGTGCCATACTGTTCACTGTGGAAGACTTACTCTGGTTGGTCCTACCAAAGTGCAAAACCTTGCGCTTGTCTGTATTAAATTTCAACTGCCATTTTTCCAGCTGATGTATGTCCCTCTGAAAGCCATGATAAGTCTTCCTCACTGTCCACTACACCCCCGATCTTGGTGTCATCCACAAATTTGCTGATCCAATTAACCACACTATCATCCAGATGATTGATCTAGATAACAAACAACAAAGTACTCAGCGACGTTCCCTGCAGCACTCCACTAGTCACAGGCCTCCAGTCATCTACTACCACTCTCTGGTTTCTCCCACAAAGCCAATGTTTAATCCAATTTACTACCTCATCCTGAATGCCGAACCTTCTTGACCAGCCTCCCGTGCAGGACCTTGTCAAGTGCCTTACTAAAGTCCATGTAGAAACATCCACTGCCTTGCCTTCATCCACTTTCCTGGTAACTTCCACAAAAAGCTCTATAAGATTCGTTAGACATGACCTACCATACATGAAGCCAAGCTGACTATCTTTAATCAGTCCATGTCTATCCAAATAATCATATATCTGGCCCCTTAGAACATCTTCTAATAACTTTCACACTACTCATGTCAGACTCACTGACCTATAATTTCTTGGTTTATGTTTAGAGCCTTTCTTAAACAGTGGAACAACATTGGCTATCCTCCAATCCCCTGGCACTAAGGATGTTTTGAATATCTCTGCTTGAGCCCTGGTAATTTCTGCATGCCCCCTGCCCCGCCCCCCCCCCCCCCCCCCGGGTCTGGAGTAACACCTTGTCAGGCCCTGGGGATTTATTCACCTTCATTTGAGACCATAAGACATGGGAGCAGAATTAGGCCATTCAAGCTATTGAGTCTGCTCCACCACTCCATCATGGCTGATTCTGGATCCAACTCAACCCCATACGCCTCCCTTCTTGCCATGTCCTTTGATGCTCTGACCAATCAGGAAACGATCAACTTCTGCCTTAAATATACTCATAGACTTGGGCTCCACCACAGTCTGTGGCACAGCATTCCATAAATTCACCACTCTCCTTAAAAAAATTCCTCATTATCTCTGTTCTATGAGACTGCCTCTCAATTTTGAGGCTGTGCTCTCTAGTTCTCAATACCCCCACCATAGGAAACATCCTCTCCATATGCATATGTGCTTTCAACATTCAGTCAGTTTCAATGAGATCCCCCATGCAATCTTCCAAATTCCAGTGAGTTCAGGCCCAAAGCTGCCTAACACTCCTCATACGTTAACCCCTTCATTCCCGGAGTCATCCTCATTAAACTCCTCTCGACCCTCTCCGATGAGAGCACACCCTTTCTGAGATATGGGGCCCAAAACTGTTGACAATACTCCCAAGTGCGGCCTGACTAGTGTCTTATAAAGTCTCAGCATTATCTCCTTGTTTTTATATTCTATTCTCCTTGAAATAAATGCTAACATTGCATTTGCCTTCTTTACCACATACTCAACCTGTAAATTAACCTTCTGGGAGTCTTGCACGAGGACTCCCAAGTCCCTCTGCACTTCTGATGTTTGAATCTTCTCCCCATTTAGATAATAGTCTGCACTATTGTTCCTTTTACTAAAATGCATTATCATACATTTCCCAACACTGTATTCCATTTGCCACTTTTGTTGCCCATTCTTGCAATTTGTCTAAGTCCTGCTACAATCGCAGTGCTTCCTCAGTACTACCTACCCCTCCACCTATCTTTGTATCACTCGCAAACTTTGTCACAAAGCCATTAATTCCATTATCTAAATCATTGACAAACAACGTGAAAATTAGTGGTCCCAATACTGACGCCCGAGGAACACTACTCAGTTGAAAAGCGAGGTTCCCTTCATGTTGATGCAACTGTAATTCTATGTTATATTGACTATCCTGTTGTACATAATATTTATTATAAATTAATATAATTGCACATTACACATTTGAACAGAGACGTAACGGAAAGATTTTTACTAACGTGCATGAAGGATGTAAGTAATAAAGACAGTTCAAGTCTGTTATCTTTACCTTTTATTCTGACAGGCACATAAGAGCTTTGCACTCTCAAACATTCATTTTTGAAGGCCTCCCACTTTCCGAGTCCACCTTTGCCAGAAAACAGCGTGTCCCAATCCACACTTGGCAAATCATTTCTGATACCAAAATTGGCCTTTCTCCAATTTAGAATCACAATGAAATTTCAAAAAGTTCAAAGTAAATTTATCAAAGTACATATATGTCACCATATACGACCCTGAGATTTGTTTTCTTGTGGGCAAACTCAGGAAATCCAAGAACTATAATGCGATCAATGAAAGACCGCAGCCAACAGAGAAGACAAACAACCGATATGCAAAAACAACAAACTATGAAAATACAAAAGAGAGAAAAAAGTTAATAAATAAGCAGTAAATACTGAGAAGATGAGATGAAGCACTTGAAAATGAGCTCATAGATTGTGGGAACATTTCAGTGATGGGCGAGTGATGTTCAGTGAAGTAATCCCCTTTGGTTCATGGGCGTGATGGTTGAGTGGTAACAACTGTTCCTGAACCTGGTGGTGTTAGTCCTGCGGCTCCTGTACCTTCCTCGTGATGGCAGCAGTGAGAAGAGAGCATGACCTGAGTGGTGGGGGTCCCCAGTAAGAGATGCTGCTCTCCTATGACAAATTTCATAACACACAAGACCATAACACCATAACATATATAAGTATATTTAGGTCATTTGGCACATCAAGTCTGCTCTGCCATTTCATTGAAGTTCATCCAATTTTCCTCTCAGCCTTAATCTCTTGCCTTCTCTGCATATCCTTTCATGGCCAGACCAATCAACATCTGCCTTAAATATACACAAAGACTTGGCCTCTGCAACTGCTTATGGCAACAAATTCCACAGATTCACCACTCTCTGGCTGAAGAAATTCCTCCTCATCTGAAAGGATGCCCCTCTATTCTCAGGCTGTGTCCTCTGGTCTTAGACTCCCTCACCAAAGGAAACATCCTCTCCACATCCACTCTATCAAGGCCTTTCACCATTCGATAAGTTTCAATGAGATCACCCTTTATTTTTCTGAATTCCGGCGAATACAGGCCCAGATCCTTTAAATGCTCTTCATATGACAAGCCATTCAATCTTGGAATAATTTTCGTGAACCTCCTATGAACCCTCTCCAATTTCAGCACATCCTTTCTAACATAAGGGGCCCAAAACTGCTCAAAATATTTCAAGTAAACCTCACCAGTGCTTTATAAAGTCTCAACCTTACACCCTTGCTTTTATATTATAGTCCTTTGAAATTAATGCTAACATGGCATTTGCCTTCCTCACCAGACTCAACTTGCAAATTAACCCCCAAGGAATCCTCCACAAGGACTCCCAACTCTCAACACACCTCAGTTTTTTACATTTTCTCTCCATTTCGAAAATAGTCAAAACCTTCATTTCTTCTACCAAAGTGCATAACCATGCACTTCACAACACAGTATTCCATCTGCCATTTCTTTGCCCATTCTCCTAATCTATCTCAGTCCTTCTGTGGACTCTCTACTTCCTCAAAACTACCTGCTTCTCCACCTATCTTCATATCGTCTGCAAACATTGAAACAAAGCCATCAATTCCATCATCCAATTCATTGACCTACTATGTACGAAGAATCGGTCCAAAAACAGACCCCTGTGGAACACCATTAGTCACCGGCAGCCAACCAGAAAAGGTTCCCTTTATTCCCACTCTTTGCCTCCTGACAATAAGCCACCGTCTTATACATGCTAGAATCTTTCCTGTAATACCATGGGCTCATAGCTTGTTAAGCAGCCTTATGTGTGGCACCTTGTCAAAAGCCTTCTAGAAATCAAAGTACATGACATCGACTGATTCTCCTTTGTCTATCCTGCTTGCTATTTCTTCAAAGAATTCCAACAAATTTGTCAGGCAAGACTTCCCCTTGAGGAAACAATGCTGACTACAGCCTACTTGATCATGTACCTCCAAGTACCCTGAAACCACATAATTAACAATCAACTCCAACGTCTTCCCAACTACAGGTGTCCCCTGCTTTTCGAACGTTCACTTTACGAAACCTCACTGTTACGAAAGACCTACATTAGTTACCTGTTTTTGCTAACAGAAGGTGTTCTCACTGTTATGAAAAAAGGAAGCGCACGATAAAAAGCAGCGCGTGAAAAAAAACAGCGCATGCCCCAAGCAGCCACTCCTCCCCTGGATTCAGAACTGCATTCTAGCCGGTATTGCTTAAACACGTGCCTGTGAGCATCCGTTAGCAAGATGAGTTCTAAGGTATCGGAAAAGCCTAAAAGAGCTCGTAAGGGTGTTACACTTAGTGTAAGCTAGACATAATTAAGCGTTTCGACTGTAGTGAACAAAATAAGGACAAAGTGAGTTTGGCTTATGGAAGTTGACGAAGATGATGTTGAAGAGGTTTTGGCATCCCATGACCAAGAACTGATAGATGAAGAGCTGATGCAATTGGGAGAGGAAAGGATAACAACCAAAACCGAATGCAGAAGCGAACGGACCGAAAGTGAAGTCATCCAGGAACTGAACGTGAAGCAACTGCGTGAGATTTTCTGTGCAATGATAAAGCACGACTTTAATTTTGAAAGGCTACCGAGGTATAGGGCATATTTGCAAGATGGCTTGAGTGCTTACAAAGAACTGTATGATAGAAAAATGTGCGAGGCTAGCAGTCAAGCATACTGTCGTTTTTCAAGCCTTCCACATCAGCCACAGCAGACGACGAACCTCGACCTTTGACATCGAGGCAGGCAGACATAGAAGAAGATGAGCTGCCTGCCCTCATGGAAACAGACGACGATGAGATGACACCCCAGTGGTCCCAACCTCTGGACTGCGGACAGATACCGATTTGTGGAGAATGCAGCGGTAGCCGGGAGGCACCCAGCACCTCTTTAAGAAAAAAGCCGAAATAAACAAGCTAAATAATTACGTGCCAGGTGGCACCTAATTAATTAGCTTGTTTATTTTGGCTTTTTTCTTCAAGAGGTGCTGGATGCGTCCTGGTCACCACTGCACCCCTGCATGCTTCACGGATCGGTATCGGTCGGCGGCCGGGAGGGTGGGGGCCACTGCACCACCCCACCCTCCGACGACTCAGCCTAACACACCATCATCAGTGTGCTCGGTGCTGTCTTCCTGATTCCGGTAAGTGAAACTACACTGTACATACATTATTTCTACTTTATATAGGCTGTGTATTTTTATGTGTTATTTGGTATGATTTGGCAGCTTCATAGCTTAAAGGTTACTGGAGAGAGTGTTTCTGCCGAGAGCGCTTGTGCATGTTTTTGCCGAGAGCGGTTGCGTGAGACTTTTGCTACGGAGAACAGTGCAGCAATGATTGTGGAAAAGTATTTCTACTTTATATAGGCTGTGTATTTATCATATCATTCCTGCTTTTACTATGTTACTGTTATTTTCGGTTTTATGTGTTATTTGGCATGATTTGGTAGGTTATTTTTGGGTCTGCGAACGTTCACAAATTTTTCCCATATAAATAAATGGTAATTGCTTCTTCGCTTTACGACATTCTGGCTTACGAACCGTTTCATAGGAAAGCTCTACCTTCGGATGGCGGGGGAAACCTGTACTGAGGTCAGAGTAGTTGGCATATAGTTTCCTCTCTTCTGCGTCTCTCCCTTCTTGAATAGTGGAGTGACATTTGCAAATCTCCAGTCTTCCAGAACCATTCTGGAATCAATTGATTCCAGAACTCTGGGATGTACACCATCTGGACCAGGTGACTTAACAACCTTCAGACCTTTCAGTTTACTAAGAACCTACTCCCTAGTTATGGTAACTTCACACACTTCATGACCACTGGCACCTGGAACTTTCACCGTACTGTTGGTGTCTTCCACAGTGATGATTGATGCAAAATACATATTGTTTATCTGCCATTTCATTGCTCCATTACTATCTGAAGAAACTTTTGATAACCTCTTTAATATTATTGGTGACCTTACTTCTGTATTCCATCGTTACCTTCTTAATGAATTTTTTTTGGTTGCTTTCTGGTGGCTTTTAAAAGCTTCCCACCCTCCAACTTCCCACTAACTTTTGCTCTATTGTATGTCCAAGGATGATTCCAGGAATGAGAGGGTTATCATATGAGGAATGTTTGACAGCTCTGGGTCTGTACTCGCTGGAACTTAGAAGGATAAGGAGGGTTGTTGAAAGACCTTGACAGAGTAGATGTTGAAAGGATGTTTCTCATGATGGGGGAGTCCAGGACAAAAAGGCACAGCCTCAGGATAGTGGGGTGTTCATTTCAAGCAGAGATGCGGAGAAATTTCTTTAGCCAGAGGTGATGAATTTGTGGAATTTATTACCACAGGCAGCTGTGGACACCAGGTCATTGGGCATATTTAAGGCAGAGCTTGATAGGTTTTTGATTGGACATGGGATCAAAGATTACGGGGAGAAGGCCAAGGAGTGGGGCTGAGGAGAAGAAAAAAGGACAGCCGTGATTGAATTATGGAGCAGACTTGATAGGCCAAATGGCCTAGTTCTGCTCCTATGTCCAATGAGAAGCAGGTCCTCCAGGGTAGTAATTTCGGGATTGCTACCTGTGCCACGTGCTAGCGAGGGCAAGAGTAGTCGGATCAGGCAGATGAATGCCTGGCTGAGAGACTGGTGTAGGGGGCAGGGCTTCAGATTCTTGGATAATTGGGATCTCTTCTGGGGGAAGTATGACCTGTTCAAAAAGGACAGGTTACACCTGAACCCGAAGGGGACCAATATCCTGGCGGGAAAGTTTAATAGAGCTGTTAGGGAGAGTTTAAACTAATTTGGCAGGGGGATGGGAACCGGAATGATTGAGCGGAGGAAGGGGGAAACAGAAATAAATCTAAGATAGTGAGCAGTAAAGATGTCAGGAAAGACAGGCAGGTGATGGGGCAAATGTGTAGCCATTGGTATGAGTTGCAGTGCAATAAAGTTGCAGTGAAATCAAAGCAAAAAGTATCAAATACTGGTCTTAAGGTGTTGTACTTAAGTGCACGCAGCATAAGAAATAAGGTGGATGATCTTGTTGTACAGCTACAGATTGGCAGGTTTGATATTGTGGCCATCACTGAGACGTGGCTAAAGGATGCATGTCTCTGGGAGCTGAACGTCCAAGGATACACGGTGTATCGGAAGGATAGGAAGGTAGGCAGAGGGGGAGGCGTGGCTTTATTGGTAAGAAATGATATTAAATCATTAGAAAGAGGTGATATAGGATCGGAAGGTGCAGAATCTTTATGGGTTGATCTAAGGAATAGCAGGGGTAAAAGGACCCTGATGGCAGTTATTTATAGGCCTCCAAACAGCTGCAGGGATGTGGACTACAAATTACAACTGGAAATAGAAAAGGCTTGTCAGAAGGGCAGTGTTATGATAATCGTGGGGGATTTTAACATGCAAGTAGATTGGAAAAATCAGGTCGGCACTGGATCTCAAGAGAGAGAATTTGTAGAATGTCTGCGAGATGGCTTTTTAGAACAGCTTGTTGTTGAGCCCACTAGGGGATGGGCTGTACTGGATTGGGTATTGTGTAATGAACCGGAGGTGATTGGAGAGATTGAGGTGAAGGAACCCTTAGGAGACAGTGATCATAACATGATTGAGTTCACTGTGAAATTAGAAAAAGAGAAGCCGAAATCTGATGTGTTGGTGTTTCAGTGGAGTAAAGGAAACTACAGTGGCATGAGAGAGGAACTGGCCAAAGTTGACTGGAAGGAGACACTGGCAGGAAAGATGGCAGAGCAACAGTGGCTGGAGTTTATGCGAGAAATGAGGAATGTGCAAGACAGGTATATTCCAAAAAAGAAGAAATTTTCAAGTGGAAAAAGGATGCAACCGTGGTTGACAAGAGAAGTCAAAGCCAAAGTTAAAGCTAAGGAGAGGGCATACAAGGAAGCAAAAATTAGTGGGAAGACAGAGGATTGGGAAGTCTTTAAAACCTCACAAAAGGAAACCAAGAAGGTCATTAAGAGAGAAAAGATTAACTATGAAAGGAAACTAGCAAATAATATCAAAGAGGATACTAAAAGGTTTTTCAAGTATATAAAGAGTAAAAGACAGGTGAGAGTAGATATAGGGCCGATAGAAAATGACACTGGAGAAATTGTAATGGGAGATGAGGAGATGGCAGAGGAACTGAACAAGTATTTTGCATCAGTCTTCACTGAGGAAGACAGCAGGATACCGGACACTCAAGGGTGGCAGGGAAGAGAAGTGTGCGCAGTCACAATTACGACAGAGAAAGTACTCAGGAAGCTGAATAGGCTAAAGGTCGATAAATCTCTTGGACCAGATGGAATGCACCCTCGTGTTCTGAAGGAAGTAGCTGTAGAGATTGCGGAGGCATTAGCGACGATCTTTCAAAAGTCGATAGATTCTGGCATGGTTCCGGAAGACTGGAAGATTGCAAATGTCACTCCGCTATTTAAGAAGGGGGCAAGGAAGCAAAAAGGAAATTATAGACCTGTTAGCTTGACGTCGGTGGTTGGGAAGTTGTTGGAGTCGATTGTCAAGGATGAGGTTACAGAGTACCTGGAGGCATATGACAAGATAGGCAGAACTCAGCATGGATTCCTTAAAGGAAAATCCTGCCTGACAAACCTATTACAATTTTTTGAGGAAATTACCAGTAGGCTAGACAAGGGAGATGCAGTGGATGTTGTATATTTGGATTTTCAGAAGGCCTTTGACAAGGTGCCACACGAGGCTGCTTAACAAGATAAGAGCCCATGAAATTACAGGAAAGTTACGTACGTGGATAGAGCGTTGGCTGATTGGCAGGAAACAGAGAGTGGGAATAAAGGGATCCTATTCTGGTTGGCTGCCGGTTACCAGTGGTGTTCCACAGGGATCAGTGTTGGGGCCGCTTCTTTTTACATTGTACATCAACGATTTGGATTATGGAATAGATGGCTTTGTGGCTAAGTTTGCTGACGATACGAAGATAGGTGGAGGGGCCGGTAGTGCTGAGGAAACGGAGAGTCTGCAGAGAGACTTGGATAGATTGGAAGAATGGGCAGAGAAGTGGCAAATGAAGTACAATGTTGGAAAGTGTATGGTTATGCACTTTGGCAGAAAAAATAAACGGGCAGACTATTATTTAAATGGGGAAAGAATTCAAAGTTCTGAGATGCAACGGGACTTGGGAGTCCTCGTACAGGACTCCCTTAAGGTTAACCTCCAGGTTGAGTTGGTAGTGAAGAAGGCGAATGCAATGTTGGCATTCATTTCTAGAGGAATAGAGTATAGGAGCAGGGATGTGATGTTGAGGCTCTATAAGGCGCTGGTCAGACCTCACTTGGAGTACTGTGGGCAGTTTTGGTCTCCTTATTTAAGAAAGGATGTGCTGACGTTGGAGAGGGTACAGAGAAGATTCACTGGAATGATTCCGGGAATGGGAGGGTTAACATATGAGGAACGTTTGTCCGCTCTTGGACTGTATACCTTGGAGTTTAGAAGAATGAGGGGAGACCTCATAGAAACATTTCGAATGTTAAAAGGCATGGACAGAGTGGATGTGGCAAAGTTGTTTCCCATGACGGGGGAGTCTAGTACGAGAAGGCATGACTTCAGAACAGAAATGCGAAAAAAAATTTTCAGTCAGAGGGTGGTGAATCTATGGAATTTGTTGCCACAGGCAGCAGTGGAGGCCAAGTCATTGGGTGTATTTAAGGCAGAGATTGATAGGTATCTGAGTAGCCAGGGCATCAAAGGTTATGGTGAGAAGGCGGGGCAGTGGGACTAAATAGGATAAAATGGATCAGCTCATGATAAAATGGCGGAGCAGACTCGATGGGCCGAATGGCCTACTTCTGCTCCTTTGTCTTATGGTCTTTTAAGTCCTTCTGTAGCCTTTCTGCTTCCGCAAAACTACCTGCCCCTCCACCCATATTTGTATTGTCCACAAACTTGGCTACAAATCCATCAGTTCTGTCATCCAAATCATTGACATACAATGTAAAACAAAGTGCTCCCAACACCAACCCCAAACCATTAGTTCCCAGCAGCCAAACAGAAAAGACTCCCTTTGTTCCCACTCATTGCTTCCTGCCAATCAGCCACTGTTCTATCCATGCTGGTATCTTTCTTGCAATTCCTTGGGTTCTTATCTTGTTAAGCAGCCTCATGTGTGCCACCTTACCAACGGGCTTCTGAAACATCAACCGATTCTTCTGTCTGTTTCTTCAAAGAACTCCAACAGATTTGCCATGCAAGATTTTTGCTCAAGGAAACCACAATGACTACAGCCTATTTTATCATGTGACTCCAAGTACCCCAAAACTACATCTTTAACGATCAACGCCAACATCTTCCCAACCACTTTGGTCGGGTTAACTAGGCTTTTTCCTTTCTTCTGCCTCTCTCCCTTCTTGAAGAGTGGAGTGACATTTGCAGCTTTCCAGTTTCCCAGAACCATTCCAGAATCAACTGATTCTTGAAAGATCATTACTAATGCCTCCACAATCTCTTCAGAACCCAAGGATGTAGACTTTCTGGTCCAGATGACTTATCTAACTTCAGAGCTTTCAGTTTCCCAAGAATCTTCTCCCTCGTAATGGCAGCTTCACACACCTCTGCCCCCTGACACTCTCGAACTTCCAGCCAACTGCTGGTGTTTTCCACGGTGAAGACTGATGCAAAATACTTATTCAGTTCATCCACCATTTACTTGTCCCCCATTACTACCTCTCCAGCATCATTTTCCAGCAGCTCAATATCGACACTTGCCTCTCTTTAGACTTTATACATCGAAAGAAGCTCCTGGTATCCTCTTTAAAAGCTCAAAGGTCCATTTTAGTGTCAAAGTATGCATGTACAATACAACTCTGATAATTGTCTTCTCCAGATAGCCATGAAATTCAGAAAGACCATGGGAGTCGTTGAAAGAAAAGACATCAACTGCCCCTCCACAGCACGAAAAAGAAAAATAAATAAAACTCACAAACTCAAAATCTCCAAACTAATATTTATTATTGGCTACCATACCTTCATATGACATATTTAACTTCTTTACAGCTCCTCTCTCATGCCTCTGTAATTGCCTTTACTACACTCTAGTACTGATACATCTGACTTTAACTTCTCTTTCTCAAAATGCAGGGTGAATTCTATCATACTATGATCACTGACACCCAAGTGTTCCTTTACGTTGAGCTCTTTTAATCAATTCTGGTTCATTGCACAACTCCCAATCCAGAATAGCTGATAACCCAGTGCGCTCAACCACGAGCTACACAAAAAATGACCTCAAAGGCATTCTACAAATTCCCCCTCCAGGGATCCAGCACCAACCTGATTTTTCCAATCTACCTGCATATTGAAATCTTTCATGACTATTGTAACACTGCCCCTTTGATATGCATTTTCTATCCCCCATTCTAATTTATAGACCACATCTTTACTACTGTATATACCTCCCAAAAGGGGTCTTTTCACCCTTGCAATTCCTGAGCTCCACCCACACAGATTCTGTAGCTTCTGATCCTCTGTCACCTCTTTCTAATTTGATTTCATTTTTTACCATCAGTCACACCAGCCCCTCTGCCAACCTGCCTCTGTTTTTGATCCTTGGCCATTAAGCTCCCAGCTATATTCTTCTTTCAGCCATGGTTCAGTGATGCCCACAACATCATACATGCCGATCTGTAAATGTGCTACAAATTCATCTATCTTATCCGTATATGACGTAACTTCAAATATAATACCCTCGGCCCTGTATTCATCCTTTTCTATTTTGTCTGTCTTTTACATTGCAACTCATCCAAATGACTACAATTTTGCCCTATTATCAGCATCTGCTTCCTAGCAGTCTCACTATGCACTTACTCTGTAAACCAACAACCCCATCACTCCACTTCCCACCCACCCGCCACATTAGTTTAAACCTTCCTGCTCAAGCAAACCTGTCCTCAATGATCTATAAATCTGAAACCCTGCCATCCGCATGTCAGTTCCTCAACCACGCATTCATCTGCCACATCATCCTATTCTTGTCCTCACTGGCATGTGACACGGGCAGCAATCCAGAGATTCCTACCCTGGAGGTCCTACTTTTCAGCTTTCTACCTTGCTCCCTAAAATCTCTCTTTAGGACCTCCTCACCTTTCCTACCTAGGACATTGATGCCAGTATGCTCACCCTCCCCCTTTAGAATACCGTGGACCCGATCTGAGACATCCCTGACCCTGGCACCTGGGAGACAACATACCACCCGGATGTCTCTGTCATGTCTACAGAATGTTGTCTCTATTCCTCTGACTATGGAATCTCCTATCACCTCTGTTCTCTTCTGAGCCACAGCACCAGAAACCTGGTGACTGCGGCTCCCCCCAGTAGGTTGTCCCCCTCAACAGTATCCAAAACAACATACTTATAGTGTTACTAGCATGGGTGGAGCATTGGCTGATTGGCAGAGAACAGAGAGTGGGAATAAAGGGATCCTATTCTGGCTGGCTGCTGGTTACCAGTGGAGTTCCACAGGGGTCTGTATTGGGACCGCTGCTTTTTATGAAGTATGCCAATGATTTGGACTACGGGATTAATGGATTTGTGGCTAAATTTGCTGATGATACAAAGATAGGTGGAGGTGCGGGTAGTGCTGAGGAAACAGAGAGCCTGCAGAGAAATGAAATACAATGTTGGAAAGTGTATGCTCATGCACTTTGGTAGAAGAAATAAATGGGCAGACTATTATTTAGATGGGGAGAGAATTCAAAATGCAGAAATGCAAAGGGACTCAAGAATCCTTGTGCAGGATACCCAAAGGTTAACCTCCAGGTTGAGTTGGTGGTGAAGAAAGTGAATGCAATGTTGGCATTCATTTCTGGAGGTATAGAATATAAGAGCAGGGATGTGATGTTGAGGCTCCATAAAGCAATCGTGAGACCACATGGGGTATCATGTGCAGTTTTGGGCTCCTTATTTTAGAAAGGATATACTGACATTGGAGAGGGTTCAGAGAAGATTCACGAGAATGATTCCAGAAATGAAAGGGTTACCATATGAGGAACATGTGGCAGCTCTTGGGCTGTATTCCCTGGAGTTCAGGAGAATGGGGGGGGGGAGGGGGGGAAATCTCATAGAAATATTCTGAATGTTAAAAGGCCTGAACAGATTAGATATAGGGCAAAGTTATTTCCCATGGTAGGGGAGTCTAGGACAAGAGGGCACGACTTCAGGGTTGAAGGACGTCCATTTAGAACAGAAATGCAGAGAAATTACTTTAGTCAGAGGGTGGTAAATCTGTGGAACTTGTTGCCACAAGCGGGTGTGGAGGCCAAGTCATTGGGTGCATTTAAGGCAGAGATAGATAGATAGGTTCTTGATTAGCCAGGGCATCAAAGGGTGTGGGGAGAAGGCAGGGGAGTGGGGATGACTGGAAATTGCATCAGCCCATGATTGAATGGCAGAGCAGACTTGATGGACTGTATAGTCTCCTTCTGTTCCTATATCTTATGGTCTTATAATTGAGGGGAATGGCCCCAGGAGTACTCTGTACTGGCTACCCCTTTCCCTTCCTTCTCCTGACAGTCACCCAGTTACCTACCTCCTATAACCTAGGGGTGACTACTGCTCCGTAGCTCCTAGCTATCACTTCATCAGTCTCCCGTAAAAGCTGAAGGTCATCAAGCTGCAGCTCGGTACACCTGGTTTGATGTGGTTATCTGGGAGGCTGTATGTCCCTCAGAACTCCTCATCTTAGACACAGAACAAAATACAGCACCTGCAGCCATTCTCACTGCTCTAACTGTGCCCTAACAGACGAGGAATGAAAAAAAGAAAGAGGAAGAAGAAAGCAAACACGAGGAATTCTGCAGATGCTGGAAATTCAAGCAGCACACATCAAAGTTGCTGGTGAACGCAGCAGGCCAGGCAGCATCTCTAGGAAGAGGTACAGTCGACTTTTCGGGCCAAGACCCTTCGTCAGGACTAACTGAAAGAAGAGATAGTGAGAGATTTGAAAGTGGGAGGGGGAGTGGGAGATCTGAAATGATAGGAGAAGACAGGAGGGGGAGGGATGTAGCCAAGAGCTGGACAGGTGATTGGCAAAAGGAATATGAGAGGATCACGGGACAGGAGGCCCAGGGAGAAGGAAAAGGGAGAGGGGGGGAAAAAACCCAGAGGATGGGCAAGGAGTATAGTCAGAGGGACAGAGGGAGAAAGAGGAGAGAGAGCGAAAGAATGTGTGTATATAAATAAATAATGGATGGGGTATGAGGGGGAGGTGGGGCATTAACAGAAGTTTGAGAAGTCAATGTTCATGCCATCAGGTTGGAGGCTACCCAGACGGAATATAAGGTGTTGTTCCTCCAATCTGAGTGTGGCTTCATCTTGACAGTAGAGGAGGCCGTGGATAGATATATCAGAATGGGAATGGGACGTGGAATTAAAATGTGTGGCCACTGGGAGATCCTGCTTTCTCTGGCGGACAGAGCGTAGGTGTTCAGCGAAACGATCTCCCGACACAGATCTGTCCCATGATCCTCTTATATCCCTTTGGCCAATCACCTGTCCAGCTCTTGGCTCCATCCCTCCCCCTCCTGTCTTCTCCTATCATTTTGGATCTCCCCCTCCCCCTCCAACTTTCAAATCTCTTACTAGCTCTTCCTTCAGTTAGTCCTGACGAAGGGTCTCAGCCCGAAATGTCGACTGTACCTCTTCCTAGAGATGCTGCCTGGCCTGCTGCGTTCACCAGCAACTTTGATGTGTGTTGTTAAGAGGAAGAAGAAACTTACTGGATACTAACCTCAGCATACAAGGATGTTCTTTTTAGAATGGAAATGAGGAGGAACTTCCTTAGCCAAAGAATGGCAAATCTGTGGAATTTGTTGCCACAGGCGGCTGTAGATGCCAAGTCACTGGGTACATTTAAAGCAGAGGTTGATAGGTTCTTGTTTAAGAAGGCTGTCAAAAGTGACTAAGAGAAGGCAGGAGAATGGGATTGAGAGGGATAATAAATCAGCCATAGTGGAATGATGGAGTAGGCTCGATGGGCTGAATGGCCTCAATCTGCTCCTTTGTCTTTTGGTTACAAAAAACATTTGAGGAACAATATTCATTCAATAAATAAAATAGTATGATTATAATAGAACATGCTTGCTGTACATGAGAAGTTGAAACACGGGACTTGGTTAACATTCAATCATTTGGCGATGGTACACAATGATACATGGATAAAAACAAACCTCTGGCAAACAACTATTTAATCAGAAACAATTAAGTTAAAATTAGTAAATAATAAAGAATACAGGAAGCATTACAAAGTATAAATGACATTTCAATTCAAAGTGACACCCCCAAAATGCTGGAGGAACTCTGCTGGTCAGGCTGCATCTATAGAGGGGAATAAACAGTCGACATTTCAGGCCAAGACCCTTCATTAGGCTATGATGGATGAAGGGTCTTGGACCAAAACTTTGACTGTTACTCTGGATTCCATCTGCAGATTATCTTGTGGATTTAATTCAAAGTACTGGAACCACAACCATTATCTTTACCTGGAGAACATGGTGTGCACTATCAGGTTTCTCCTTCAAAGGGAAAGTGGAGAGCAATCGCAGGAAATTTTTTAGCAGTGATAAAATATCATCCTTGATTAGAATCAGATCTTGTGTGGACAAATAATCATCATCCTCATCATCTTCTTCCTCAAATGTATCCTAATGGAAGAATGCATATCAGACAAGATGGTGTTAAGCACTCTGTGCACCCCTACTCAGTAAATTTAATCTAAGAACACATTATTATTAACCAAAAGTAGAGAAGTACATTGTGCAGCAGTAATAGAACCATATAATTATCGAATAGTTACAGCACAGGAGTAGACAATGTGGCTGAGCATGTCTGTACCAGCTCTTTGGACAACTAACCTTGCCAAACATTTCCTCATAACATTTAAATTTTTCCTTCACCTTGTATTTATTCTATTCCCACTTACAGGTAACAGTGGAACATGCTCACACCATGTTCATAAGCAGAGCATCAGATTCCTACCATATTCTGTGTAAAAACAACTTTTCCATATATCACTAATTCTCCTCCTAATTACTTTTCTCTTTGTGATCTCTGCTCCTCAACCCCTTCACCAAAGGAGAGAAGTCTTCCACTATCCTGTCTATATCTCTGGTTACTTTATATACTTCAGGTTCAGGAAGTTACTTGTTTGTTTATTTGGTGATACAGCACAAGGCAGACCATTCTGGTCCTTCAAGCCATGCTGCCCTAGCAACCTCAGACTAACTCTTAACACCATAAGATACAAGAGGAGAATTAGTCCATTTAGCACATTGAGCCTGCTCCGCCATTTCATTGTGGCTGATCCATTTCCCACTCAACCCCATTCTTCGGCCTTCTCCTTGTAACCTATCACGGCATGACTAATCAAGAACCTATCAACCTCCGCCTTAAATACACCCAATGACCTGACATGCATCGCCACTTGTGGCAACAAATTCCACAGGTTCGTCACTCTTTGGCTAAGTAAGTTCCTCTCCACATCCACTCTTTTGGCCTTTCAGCATTCGATAGGTTTCAATGAGGTGACCCCTCATTCTTCTGAATTCTAGTGAGTACAGGCCCAGAGCCATCAATCGCTCCTCATACAATAAGCCTTTCATTCCTGGGATCATTCTTGTGAACCTCCTTTGAACCCTTCCAATGTCAGCTCATCCTTTTAAATAAAAGGCCCAAAACTGCTCATAATACTCCAAGTGAAGCTTCACCAGTGCCTTATAAAGCCTCAACATTACATCTTTGCTTCTCAA
This sequence comes from Mobula hypostoma, assembly GCF_963921235.1. Lineage (NCBI taxonomy): Eukaryota > Metazoa > Chordata > Chondrichthyes > Myliobatiformes > Myliobatidae > Mobula > Mobula hypostoma. Next base: position 49,457,272 of record NC_086129.1, read on the forward strand.
AATGAATGCTAACATTGCATTTGCCTTCCTGACCACCAAATCGGCCTGCAAATTAACCTTTAGGGAATCTTGCACAAGGTCTCCCAAGTCCCTTGAGACCTCTGATTTTTGAATTCCTACCATCCCATTTAGAAAATAGGTTATGCTTTTATTTCTTCTACCAAACTGCATGATCATACACTTCCCGACACTGTATTCCATTTGCCACTTCTTTGCCCAATCTTCGAACCTGTCCAAGACCTTCTGCAGCCTCCCTGCTTCCCAAAACTACCTGCTGCTTGACCTATCTTTGAATTGTATCGCCCATAAATTTGAACACAAAGCCATCAATTCTGTCATCCAAATCATAGACATACAATGTAAAAAGAAGTGGTCCCAACAGAGATCCCTGTGGAACACCACTAGTCACCAGCAGCCAATCCGAGAAGGCTCCCTATATCCCCACTCTTGCCTCTTGCCAATCAACCAATGCTTTATCCAGGCTGGTATCTTTCCTGTAATACAATGGGCTCTTATGGTTAAACGGCTTCATGTGTGGCACTTTGTCAAAGGCCTTCTGAAAATCCAAGTAGATAACATCCACAAAGAAATCTGCAGATGCTGGAATTTCAAGCAACACACATAAAAATTGCTGGGGAACGCAACAGGCCAGGCAGTATCTATAGGAAGAGGTACAGTCAATGTTTCGGGCCGAAACCCTTCATCAGGACTAACTGAAAATAAGGTGTTGTTCCTCCAACCTGAGTGTGGTTTCATCTTTACAGTAGAGGAGGCCATGGATAGACATATCAGAATGGGAATGGGACATGGAATTAAAATGTGCAGCCACTGGGAGATCCCGCTTTCTCTGGTGGACAGAGCGTAGGTGTTCTGCGTAACGGTCTCCCAGCCTGCGTCGGGTCTCACCTATAGAAGGCCGCATCGGGAGCACCGGACGCAGTATATCACCCCAGCCGACTCACAGGTGAAGTGTTGCCTCACCTGGAAGGACTGTCTGGGGCCCTGAATGTTGGTGAGGGAGGAAGTGTAAGGGCATGTGTAGCACTTGTTCCGCTTACAAGGATAAGTGCCAGGAGGGAGATCGGTGGGATGGGGGGGACGAATGGACAAGGGAGTCGCGTAGGGAGTGATCCCTGCAGAAAGCAGAAATGGAGGGAGGGAGGGAATGATGTGCTTGGTGGTGAGATCCCGTTGGAGGTGGCAGAAGTTGCGGAGAATTATATGTTGGACCCGGAGGTTGGTGGGGTGGTAGGTGAGGACAAGGGGAACCCTATTCCTAGTGGGGTGGCGGGAGGATGGAGTGAGAGCGGATGTGCGTGAAATAGGAGAGATGCGTTTGAGAGCAGAGTTGATGGTGGAGGAAGGGAAGCCCCTTTCTTTAAAAAAGGAGGACATCTCCCTCGTCCTAGAATGAAAAGCCTCATCCTGAGAGCAGATGCGGCGGAGACGGAGGAACTGCAAGAAGGGGATGGCATTTTTGCAAGAGACAGGGTGAGAAGAGGAATGGTCCAGGTAGCAGTGAGAGTCCGTAGGCTTATAGTAGACATCAGTAGCTGTCTCCAGAGATAGAGACTGAAAGATCCAGAAAGGGGAGGGAGGTGTCAGAAATGGACCAGGTAAACTTGAGGGCAGGGTGAAAGTTGGAGGCAAAGCCAATGAAGTCAACAAGCTCAGCATGAATGCAGGAAGCAGCGCCAATGCAGTCGTCGATGTAGCGAAGGAAAAGTGGGGGACAGTTTCCAGTATAGGCTTGGAACATGGATTGTTCCACAAAGCCAACAAAAAGGCAGGCATAGCTGGGACCCGTACGGGTGCCCATGACTACACCTTTAGTTTGGAGGAAGTGGGAGGAGCCAAAGGAGAAATTATTAAGAGTAAGGACTAATTCCACTAGACGGAGCAGAGTGGTGGTAGAGGGGAACTGGTTAGGTCTGGAATCCAAAAGGAAGCGGAGAGCTTTGAGACCTTCCTGGTGGGGGCCAGGGAACATAAAATCATCAAAAAATTTCAAAACATGAGAGGTGTCACGAACAAGGATTGAACAAGGGGGGATAAAACAGTGTCGAGGTATGCAGAAATGAGTTTGGTGGGGCAGGAGCAAGCTGAGACAATGGGTCTACCAGGACAGGCAGGTTTGTGGATCTTGGGTAGGAGGTAGAAACGGGAAGTGCGGGGTGTGGGAACTATAAGGTTGGTAGCGGTGGATGGGAGATCCCCTGAGCGGATAAAGTCGGTGGTGGTGTGGGAGACAATGGCCTGATGCTCCTTAGTGGGGTCACGATTGAGGGGTAAACAAGAGGAGGTATCCGCGAGTTGTCGCTGTGACTCAGCAAGGTAGAGGTCAGTGCACCAGACAACAACAACACCCCCCTTATCAGCTTTATAGTAAGGTTAGGTTTAGTGCGGAGGGAGTGGAGAGCAAAGCGTTCGGAAGGAGTGAGGTTGGAATGGGAACAAGGTGCGGTGAAGTCGATAACATCCACCGATTCTCCTTTGTCTATCCTGCTTATTATTTCCTTAATGAATTCAAACAGATTTGTCAGGCAAGATTTTACCTTGAGGAAACCATGCTGACTTTGGCCTATTCCTTTGTCTATCCTGCTTATTATTTCCTTAATGAATTCAAACAGATTTGTCAGGCAAGATTTTACCTTGAGGAAACCATGCTGACTTTGGCCTATTTTACCAAGTGTGTCTAAGTACCCCAGAACCACATCATCAATAATTGACTCAAACATCTGCCCCACCACTAAGGTCAGGCTAACTGCCCTATAGTTTCCTTTCTTCTGCCTCCCTCCCTTCTTGACAAGTGGAGTGACATTTGCAATTTTTCAGTCCTCCAGAACCATGCCAAAATCCATTGATTCATGAAAGATCATTAATAATGCCTGCACAATTCCTTCAGCCACCTCTTTCAGAACACTAAGGTGTAAACCATCTGGTCCAGGTGACTTATCTTCCTTCAGACCTTTCAGTTTCCCAAGCACCTTCTCCTGAGTAATGGCAACTTAACTCACTTTGCTCTACTTTGCCCAGTTTTGAACTTCTGGCCAACTGCTAGTGTCTTCTACAGTGAATACTGATGCAAAATACTTATTCAGTTCATCCACCATTTCCTTGTCCCCAGTACGACCTCTCCAGCATTATTTTGAGGCGGTCCAATATCTACTCTTGCCTCTCCTTTACTCTTCATATATCTGAAAAAACTTTTGGTATCTTCTTTGATATTGCTGGCTAGCTTACCTTCGTACTTCATTTTAGCCCCCCCCCCCATGGCTTTTTAGTCGCCTTCTGTTGGTTTTTCAAAGTTTCCCAAACCTCGAACTTCCCTCTAATTTTTGCTCTATTATATGTCCTCTCTTTTGTTGGTTTCTACTTCACTTGTCATCCATGGTTGCGTCATCCTCCTTTTAGAATACATCTTTGGGATGTACCTATTCCATGCCTTCTGAATTGCTCCCAGAAATTGCAGCCATTGCTGCTCTGCCGTTATCCCTGTTGGTATTCCCTTCCAATCAACTTTGGCCAGCTCCTCTCTCATTCCTCTAATTCCCTTTACTCCATGGTAATGCTAACAAATCAAATTTTGTTTCTCCCTCTCAAATTGCAGGGTGAATTCTATCATAGTATGATCATTGTGTCTTCAGGGTTCCTCTACCGTAAGATTCCCAATCAAAACCAGTTCATTACATAAACCCAATCCAAATTAGTTGATCCCCGCATGTGCTCAACCACAAGCTGCTCTGAAAAGCCACCTTGCAGGCATTGTACAGGTTCTCTTTCTTGGGATCCTGCACCAACCTGCTCTTCCCAATCTACATGCATATTGAAATCCCCCACGACAAGTGGTCAGGTGGAAGAAGGCAGCATACATGAGGTTTAGGAAGCAAGGATCAGATGGGTCTATTGAGGAATATAGGGAAGCAAGAAAGGAGCTTAAGAAGGGGCTGAGGAGAGCAAGAAGGGGGCAGGAGAAGGCCTGGGCGAGTAACGTAAAGGAAAACCCCAAGGCATTCTTCAATTATGTGAAGAAAAAAAGGATGACAGGAGTGAAGGTAGGACCGATTAGAGATAAAGGTGGGAAGATGTGCCTGGAGGCTGTGGAAGTGAGGGAGGTCCTCAATGAATACTTCTCTTCGGTATTCACCAATGAGAGGGAACTTGATGATGGTGAGGACAATATGAGTCAGGTTCATGTTCTGGAGCATGTTGATATTAAGGGAAAGGAGGTATTGGAGTTGTTAAAATACATTCGGACGGATAAGTCCCCGGGGCCTGACGGAATATTCCCCAGGCTGCTCCACGAGGCGAGGGAAGAGATTGCTGAGCCTCTGGCTCGGATCTTTTATGTCCTCATTGTCCACGGGAATGGTACCGGAGGATTGGAGGGAGGCGAATGTTGTCCCCTTGTTCAAAAAAGGTAGTAGGGATAGTCCGGGTAATTATAAGCGAGTGAGCCTTACGTCTGTGGTGGGAAAGCTGTTGGAAAAGATTCTTAGAGATAGGATCTCTGGGCATTTAGAGAATCATGGTCTGATCAGGGACAGTCAGCATGGCTTTGTGAAGGGCAGATCGTGTCTAACAAGCCTGATAGAGTTCTTTGAGGAGGTGACCAGGCATATAGATGAGGGTAGTGCAGTGGATGTGATCTACATGGATTTTAGTAAGGCATTTGACAAGGTTCCACATGGTAGACTTATTCAGAAAGTCAGAAGGCATGGGATCCAGGGAAATTTGGCCAGGTGGATTCAGAATTGGCTTGCCTGCAGAAGGCAGAGGGTCGTGGTGGAGGGAGTACATTCAGATTGGAGGATTGTGACTAGTGGTGTCCCACAAGGATCTGTTCTGGGACCTCTACTTTTCGTGATTTTTATTCACGACCTGGATGTGGGGGTAGAAGGGTGGGTTGGCAAGTTTGCAAACGACACAAAGGTTGGTGGTGTTGTAGATAGTGTAGAGGATTGTCAAAGATTGCAGAGAGACATTGATAGGATGCAGAAGTGGGCTGAGAAGTGGCAGATGGAGTTCAACCCGGAGAAGTGTGAGGTGGTACACTTTGGAAGGACAAATTCCAAGGCAGAGTACAAATGGCAGGATACTTGGTAGTGTGGAGGAGCAGAGGGATCTGGGGGTACATGTCCACAGATCCCTGAAAGTTGCCTCACAGGTGGATAAGGTAGTTAAGAAAGCTTATGGGGTGTTAGCTTTCATAAGTTGAGGGATAGAGTTTAAGAGCCGTGATGTAATGATGCAGCTCTATAAAACTGGTTAGGCCACACTTAGAGTACTGTTTCCATTATAGGAAAGATGTCAACAAAATAGAGAGAGTACAGAGAACATTTACTAGGATGCCACCTGGGTTTCAGCACCTGAGTTACAGAGAAAGGTTGAACAAGTTAGGTCTTTATTCCTTGGAGTGTAGAAGGTTGAGGGGGGACTTGATAGAGGTATTTAAAATTATGAGGGGGATAGATAGAGTTGATGTGGATAGGCTTTTTCCATTGAGAGTAGGGGAGATTCAAACAAGAGGACATGAGTTGAGAGTTAAAGGGCAAAAGTTTAGGGGTAACATGAGGGGAAACTTCTTTACTCAGAGTGTGGTAGCTGTGTGGAACGAGCTTCCTGTAGAAGTGGTCGAGGCAGGTTCGATTTTGTCATTTAGAAAAAATTGGATAGGTATATGGACAGGAAAGGAATGGAGGGTTATGGGCTGAGTGCAGGTAGATGGGACTAGGTGAGAGTAAACGTTCGGCACAGACTAAAAGGGCCGAGATGGCCTGTTTCCGTGCTGTAATTGTTATATGGTTATATATCCACAGATCCCTGAAAGTTAAGAAAGCTTATGGGGTGTTAGCTTTCATAAGTCGAGGGATAGAGTTTAAGAGTCATGATGTAATGATGCAGCTCTATAAAACTCTGGTTAGGCCACACTTGGAGTACTGTGTCCAGTTCTAGTCGCCTCACTATAGAAAGGATGTGGAAGCATTGGAAAGGGTACAGAGGAGATTTACCAGGATGCTGCCTGGTTTAGAGAATATGGATTATGATCAGAGATTAAGGGAGCTGGGGCTTTACTCTTTGGAGAGAAGGAGGATGAGAGGAGACATGATAGAGGTATACAAGATATTAAGAGGAATAGATAGAGTGGACAGTCACCGCCTCTTCCCCAGGGCACCACTGCTCAATACAAGAGGACATGGCTTTAAGGTAAGGGGTGGGAAGTTCAAGGGGGATATTAGAGGAAGGTTTTTTACTCAGAGAGTGGTTGGTGCGTGGAATGCACTGCCTGAGTCAGTGGTGGAGGCAGATATACTAGTAAAATTTAAGAGACTACTAGACAGGTATATGGAGGAATTTAAGGTGGGGGGTTATATGGGAGGCAGGGTTTGAGGGTCGGCACAACATTGTGGGCCGAAGGGCCTGTAATGTGCTATACTATTCTATGTTCGATGTTCTTTGACAATCATAACATTGCCCTTTTGACATGTCTTTTCTCTCTCCCGTTGTAATTGGTATCCCACATCCTGGCTACTGTTCGGAGGTCTGTATATAACTCCCATCAGGGATTTTTTCTACTTGCAATTTCTTAACTGTACCCACAAGGATTCTACATTTTCCGATCTTATGTCACATCTTTCTAAGGATTTGATTTCATTTTTAACCAACAGAGCCATGCCACCCCCCCCCACCCCCACCTATATGCCTGTCCTTCTGATACAATGTGCATCCTTGGATGCCAAGTTCCCAACTATAACCTTCTTTCAGCCGCAGCTCAATGATGCCCACAACATCATACCTGTCAATCTCTAACTATGCTACAAGATCATATACTTTATTGTGTACACTGTGCATTCAAATATAACACCTTCAGTCCTGAGTTCATCACCCTTTTCGATTTTGTCCTTTTTTCACACTGCAACTCATCCCAATGACTGCAATTTTGCCCTTCCTGACAGTTCCACTACACACTGCCTCTGCTTGTGTTGCCAACAGCACGATCACTCGGTTTCCATCCCCCTACCAAATTAGGTTAAACCTTCCCCAACAGCTCTTGCAAACCTGCTTGCAAGGATATTGGCCCCCCTGCCCCCTGCACCAGTTCTTCAGCCATGCATTTATCTACCAAATCATCCTATTCTTGCCCTCACTGGTGTGTGACACAGGCAGCAATCCAGAGATTTCTACCCACGTTCCTGCTTTTCAGCTTTCTACCTAGCTCCCTAAAATCGCTCTTCAGGACCTCCTCCCCTTTCCTACCCATGTCATCAACCTTCCTCTTTAGAATGCCGTGGATCTGATCCGAGACATCCCAACCAGCTGGGAGGTGACATACCACTCGGGCGGCTATTGCATCCACTCGTCTATGGAATCCCCATCACTACTGCAGTCCTGTTCTCACCCCACTCTTCCCTTCTGAGGCACAGTACCAGACTCAGAGTCAGAGGCCCAGTCATTGTGCCCACCCGCCTAGTGGGCTGTCCACCTCAACAGTATCCAAAACAGTGTACTTATTATTGAGGGGAACTGCTACAGGGGTACTCACCGGCCCCCCCATTTCCCTTCCTCCTCCTGACAGTCACCCAGTTACCTGCCTCCTGCAACCTAGGGGTGACTACCTCCCTGTAGCTCCTATCACTTCCTCATTCTCCAGTATGAGCCAAAGGTCATCAAGCTGCAGCTCCTGTTTTTTAACACGTTCTCTGAAGAGGTGCAGCTCAGTGCACCTGGTGGAAATATGGTTAACCAGGAAGCTGGAAGTCTCACGGAATTCCCACATCTCACACAAAGAACACAACACAGCCCCTGGAGGCATTCTCAAACCTGACTAACCCTAACCTAATCGCAGGATAATTTATAATGACCAATTAACCAACTGACCAGTACCTCTTTGGACTGTGGGAGGAAACCAGCGCATCTGGGAAAAATTCACACATTCCATGGGGAGGACATACAGAGAAGACTTATGGAACGGCGCCGGAATACCCAGAGCTGCAATAGCGTCACGCTAACTGCAACGTTACTGCAGCACCCATTATTACCCCTCAACCATCAGGGTCCTGAACTGGCGTGGATAACTTCATTCACTTCAACTCTGAGCTAATTCCACAACCTACGACTCACTCTCAAGGACCCGATAACTCATGTTCTCAGTATCATTTACCCGGTGTATAAGCCAAGAATCTGGCCCTAAATTTTGGTCTTAAAATTAGGGGGTTGGCTTATACAGAGGGTGCCAACTTTGGAAAAATGAATACACGGAAGACATGTCGTATTTATTGGCTGTTTTTGAGTCAAATACAAAAGAAAATCTACACAAAGAAAGATCTACAAAACACACTCTATTTCTCAATTTATATCATCATAAGGATTGTCAATTTCTGCTTCAACATCGTTATTTGCAGCTTTACTGGCTGCCAAATCTCCATCGTCTTCTTCCCAAAGCAAATGATCTTCAGTGCCATCCAAAGCATTGCTGATGCTGCACTTCCTGAAGGCCTTCACAATGCACTCGGCCTTCGTCTCCTCCCACGACTGCGCTACCCCCTCGCAAACTGCAGCTAGAGATGTGGCCCTCATATTTCCCACTGGAGTAAACGACTGATTTCTTTGAATGATTTGTTTAAACTCACATCTAGTGGCTGGAGCACAGACGTCAAACCACCGGGGATGACTGCAATGTCTGTATTTTCAGCTTTCAGTGCTGCTTTTGTCTCACCTGACAAGTGCGCTTTGATCATGTAGCGACCTTTCCTTTCTGAAACCTTTGGGACATCGACGCCACACCTCTTTAACCCACTTCAAGCAACCCGCTTCGTCCATTCAGCCACGTTCTTGAACGTAAACAACACTCTGCAGGAATTTTTCTTTCTTTGGGAATGTTTTCCTCTTAAAAATCACCATCGGTGGTAGTTTGGTCCCATCAGCCATACACGTTAACACGACAGTATAATGTTGCTTCTCGTGTCCAGTTGTTTTGACAAGGACTGTTTTCTCCCCCTTCTGATTGACAGTGCGATAGCCAGCAAAATCAAAGAACATTGGTGTCTCGTCCATGTTACCAATCAGTGAGAGCGGGTAAGAATGTGCCTTTCGATGCTTGATTACAAATGATTGGAAAGCTGTAACCTTATTCTCAAGGTCGCTTGGCAACTTCTGAGCAATCTTTGTTTTTTGTCTCAACACAAGCTCACGTCTATTCATAAATCAGGTGCACCAACTTCTCGTAGCTTTGAAATTTTCACTGACCTCGCAGTGTTTTTTGGCCCATTTCAACGCTTGAACTCGAATTATTTCTCTGTTAACAATGTATCCAGACGATCACTGGTGATTCACCCACTCTGAAACTTTTTCTTCCAGTTCTGGCCACTGGCATGTTTTCCCGCGGTTTGCACATTTCGTCTTTGGCATTTACCTCGGTGCGTCCTCTGCCTTTCTCCACTCTCTCACTTGTTTCTCATTTACAATAAACTTCTTAGCAGCTGCAGAATTATTCATTCCTTTAGCAAAATCAACAACCTTCAGCTTGAAGCCAGCATCATATTGCAGTCCTTTTAATCTTTTGTACATGGTGGTCGCAAACTCAATACTGAGTACACGTACTGATCCCGCCACCCCGTGTTATGTTTTAACGAGATTACGATGGGCGCTAAATGGTTTCACAGGGGTTACATTTCAGAGGATTCTTTACCATTGGGAACCTAATCCAAAACTTCCCTCCCTGATTTATTTATTAAGAATTCGCTCATGGGTAGGCTGGTGGTGCAATGAGGTTGGCGCCGGACCGGGGAGCAGAGCTTCCCAGGTTCGAAACCGGTTGGGTCCGCTCCCGAGTACGTTTTCCATCCGTGCCGGGTTGAGTGTCGAGATCACAACTCGACTTCGTAAAATAAAGGGTAAAATACTGCGAAATGTCTGTGTGAGAAGTGGTGTGTCACACAGTCTCTCTCTCTCTCTCGCTCGCTCTCTCCACGCCTTGTAAAGGTCATGAAAAAGACATCATCACGGACGCACACGCACACACACACTCGCATGCATGCAGGCACAGGCCAAAAAAAAAAAGAATTTGCTTATAATGCTCTACAATGTGTAAATGTGTAAGTCTATTTTCTTAGCAGGTACTGGTTCACAAAATTTCCAAGCTCCGGATCCGGCAAAGCTGAGTACCGGCATGTGAGATCTTGTGGTCTTTTCTGGTTAAGTCAAAAACCTCTACAAAAGGGGTCGGTTTATACAAAGGCAACATGAAAAAGTCACATTCTTAACCTTGAAAATGGGGGCGGGGAGGTTGGCTTATTCTCCGGAATTTACGGTTATTTATTTATTTTTAAAAACTTTATTTGCATAGTTGTCTTATTTTGTACTTTAGTTGTTCACCAGTCTTTATGTCTCATTTTTCATATATTCTATTGTACTACTTTATTTTCCTGTAAATGTCTAAAGAAAATGAACTGCAGGGCTGTATATAGTGACAAATACGTATTTTGATAATAGCTACTTGACTTCTATCAAATTCCTTTGGCTTTCTTTCCCTGCCATCCAGACACCACACCTCCAAAGAAAACAGTCCCAGGCCCCATTATATAACTCTTGCTCCTTATCTCAGAGACCATTCTTGTAAATCGTTTCTACCTATAATGCCCTCACAGCCGCTTTCTAACGTGGTGACTGGAGGTGAAGACAAAACTTCAGCCAAGGCCAGACACAAGGTTAAGCAGACTTTCATGTTCTATGCTTTTATTGATAATGCCCAAGACTGCACTGTATATGGCTTAAGCTTCAGATCCACCTACCTAGGTGGTCATCAACCCTCATGCCACCCAGGACTCACCGACCTGGTGGTGGTGGTGGGGATCCAGCCCTTATCCTCATTGGTCAACACTCTTTCAAATAAAATGTTTCCCTCCACATTTCTCTACATTAAACTTACCTGTCATGTTTCCAGCCACTCTATTACCTGGGTTATACCTTGCAGCAAGTCTATCTCTATCCTCTTCAGTTTACGATACTAAACAAGTTTTGTGGGGGGGATACATCACAAACCACCTTCCTCCAGTCCAAGAGGAACCATTCCCAATGGCACTCTGCTGTACCTTACCCAACCAACTTCATAGCCATGCTTTTAATGTCCAAAGCGCATAATTTTCCTCAGAACCACACCATCAAAGCCCTTTAAGTCCACATTTACTACATTAACTCTATTACCTTCATCAACATTATCCATTATCTCATTTGAAAATTGCACCAAATTAGTTAAAATTTAACCTTAAAGAATTTGTGTTGGCTTGCCTTAGTTAATCCATATTCCTCCAGGTAACTACCCAGATCAACATTTCTAAACTGTTTTTCACCACTGAGTTCGAGCCAACAGTTTCTGGACTTATCTTTACTCTCCATTTGCCACTCTCTAGTCCTCTGACAGTACCCTTGTCTTCAAAAAGAATGAATGATTATTGTCAGCTGTCCCATGATATTCTCTCATAATTGTCTCAAAATCTTCGGACTCAGCTTGGGTGAATCATCCACTTTATGCTGAGCCATCTTTTTTATAAGACCTCCAAGCTATCAATTTTTAATGTATCTAATAACTCATCTACTTCCCCATTCAATATTACTTTAGAAACACTTTCTTCTCTAACATAGATGCTAGAAAGTATTTATTTAGTACCTTAACGGCACCCAGAGTAATACATATAGAACTGAAGGATTTTTGTGACACAAACAAAAGTCAAATTCTGGCAAAGGCTTGATGAATTTTAAGTTGCATACCTCATTATCCTTCTGTCTAACAGGTCTAGCTCTTTTTCTTCCTTTACCATTACACTGAGAGCTCTTCACCTGGACGTCTTTCTTCCGTTTTCGATATCCTGCTTCTACTGCAGGCCAGCTCTTTTTAATAGTATCCAAACATTTTTCAAATAGCACTGGATGGAAGATACGGTTGGCAACACTTCCTACAGAAAACAACAGAAATAATTACACAATGGAAACAAGGGGACATTAACTTAAGCAATATTCCCATTTACACTTCCAAAATTCTTACAAAGGTTCTTGTTTTAGCCAAACGCTAAGGTTAGGATGAGTATCTTTATGGGCTATTTATCAAAGCACAGAGACCATAAGACAAAGGAGCAGAAGTCGGCCATTTGGCCCATCGAGTCTGCTCCGCCATTTTATCATGAGCTGATCCATTCGCCCATTTTGTCCCACTCCCCCACCTTCTCACCATAACTTTTGATGCCCTGGCTACTCAGATACCTATCAATTTCTGCCTTAAATACGCCCAATGACTTGGCCTCCACTGCCGCCCGTGGCAACAAATGCCATAGATTCACCACCCTCTGACTAAAAAAATTTCTTCGCATCTCTGTTCTGAATGGGCGCCCTTCAATCCTTAAGTCATGCCCTCTCATACTAGACTCCCCCATCATGGGAAACAACTTTGCCACATCCACTCTGTCCATGCCTTTCAACATTTGAAATGTTTCTATGAGGTCCCCCATCATTCTTCTAAACTCCAAGGAATACAGTCCAAGAGCGGACAAACGTTCCTCATATGTTAACCCTCTCATTCCCGGAGTCATTCTGGTGAATCTTCTCTGTACCCTCTCCAACGTCAGCACATCCTTTCTTAATTAAGGAGACCAAAACTGCCCACAGTACTCCAAGTGAGGTCTCACCAGCGCCTTATAGAGCCTCAACATTACATCCCTGCTCCTATACTCTATTCCTCTAGAAATGAATGCCAACATTGCATTCGTCTTCTTCACCACTGATTCAACCTGGAGGTTAACCTTAAGGGTATCCTGTAAGAGGGCTCCCAAGTCCCGTTGCATCTCAGAACTTTGAATTCTTTCCTCATTTAAATAATAGTCCGCCCTTTTATTTCTTCTGCCAAAGTGCATAACCATATACTTTCCAACATTGTATTTCATTTGCCACTTTTTTGCCCATTCAATCTATCCAAGTCTCTCTGCAGACTCTCCGTTTCCTCAGCACTACCGGCCCCTCCACCTATCTTCGAATCATCAGCAAACTTAGCCACAAAGCCATCTATTCCATAATCCAAATCGTTGATGTACAATGTAAAAAGAAGCGGCCCCAACACGGACCCCTGTGGAACACCACTGGTAACCAGCAGCCAACCAGAATAGGATCTCTTTATTCCCACTCTCTGTTTCCTGCCAATCAGCCAACGCTCTATCCACGTATGTAACTTTCCTGTAATTCCATGGGCTCTTATCTTGTTAAGTAGCCTCATGTGTGGCACCTTGTCAAAGGCCTTCTGAAAATCCAAATATACAACATCCACTGCATCTCCCTTGTCTAGCCTACTGGTAATTTCCTCAAAAAATTGTAATAGGTTTGTCAGGCAGGATTTTCCTTTGAGGAATCCATGCTGAGTTCTGCCTATCTTGTCATATGCCTCCAGGTACTCTGTAACCTCATCCTTGACAATCGACTCCAACAACTTCCCAACCACCGATGTCAAGCTAACAGGTCTATAATTTCCTTTTTGCTTCCTTGCCCCCTTCTTAAATAGCAGAGTGACATTTGCAATCTTCCAGTCCTCCGGAACCATGCCAGAATCTATCGACTTTTGAAAGATCATCACTAATGCCTCCGCAATCTCCACAGCTACTTCCTTCTGAACACGAGGGTGCATTCCATCTGGTCCAGATTTATCTACCCTTAGACTATTCAGCTTCCTGAGTACTTTCTCTGTCGTAATTGTGACTGCGCACACTTCTCTTCCCTGCCATCTTTGAGTGTCTGGTATACTGCTGATGTCTTACTTAGTGAAGACTGATGCAAAATACTCGTTCAGTTCCTCCGCCCTCTCCTTATCTCCCATTACAATTTCTCCAGCATTTTCTATCGGTCCTATATCTGCTCTCACCTGTCTTTTACTCTTTATATACTTGAAAAAGCTTTTAGTATCCTCTTTGATATTATTTGCTAGCTTCCTTTCATAGTTCATCTTTTCCCTTTTAATGACCTTCTTAGTTTCCTTTTGTAAGCTTTTAAAAACTTCCCAATCCTCTGTCTTCCCACTAATTTTTGCTTCCTTGTATGCCCTCTCCTTTGCTTTCTTGTATGCCCTCTCCTTTGCTTTAACGTTGGCTTTGACTTCTCTTGTCAACCAGGGTTGCATCCTTTTTCCATTCGAAAATTTCTTCTTTTTTTGGACTATATCTGTCTTGCACCTTTCTCACTTCTCGCATAAACTCCAGCCACTGCTGCTCTGCCGTCCTTCCCGTTAGTGTCCCTTTCCAGTCAGCTTTGGCCAGTTCCTCTCTCATGCCACTGTAATTTCCTTTACTCCACTGAAATACCGACACATCTGATTTCAGCTTCTCTTTTTCAAATTTCACAGTGAACTCAATAATGTTATGATCACTGCCTCCTAAGGGTTCCTTCACCTCAATCTCTCTAATCACCTCCGGTTCATTACACAATACCCAATCCAGTACAGCCGATCCCCTAGTGGTCTCAACAACAAGCTGTTCTAAAAAGCCATCTCGCAGACATTCTACAAATTCTCTCTCTTGAGATCCAGTGCTGACCTGATTTTCCCAATCTACTCGCATGTTAAAATCCCCCACAATTATCATGACACTGCCCTTCTGACAAGCCTTTTCTATTTCCTGTTGTAATTTGTAGTCCACATCACTGCAGCTGTTTGGAGGCCTGTATATAACTGCCATCATGGTCCTTTTACCCCTGCAATTTCTTAGCTCAACCCATAAAGATTCTGCACCTTCCGATCCTATATCACATCTTTCTAAAGGTTTGATATCATTTCTTACCAATAAAGCCACGCCTCCCCCTCTGCCTACCTTCCTATCCTTCAGATACACTGTGTATCCTTGGACGTTCAGCTCCCAGAGACATGCATCCTTTAGCCACGTCTCAGTGATGGCCACAATATCATACCTGCCGATCTATAGCTGTACGACCAGATCATCCATCTTATTCCTTATGCTGTGTGCATTTAAGTATAACACCTTAAGACCAGTATTTAGTACTTTTTGCTTTGATTGCACTGAGACTCATCTCAATGGCTGCAAATTTGCCCCATCACCTGCCTGTCTTTCCTGAAATCTTTACTGCTCACTATCTTAGATTTATTTCTGTTTTTCCCTTCCTCCGCTCTATCATTCCGGTTCCCATCCCCCTGCCAAATTAGTTTAAACCCTCCCTAACAGCTCTATTGAACGTTCCCACCAGGATATTGGTCCCCTTTGGGTTCAGGTGTAACCCATCCATTTTGAACAGAAGAGATTCCAATTATCCAAGAATCTGAAGCCCTGCCCCCTGCACCAGTCTCTCAGCCACGCATTCATCTGCCTGATCCTACTATTCTTGCCCTCGCTAGCACGTGGCACAAGTAGCAATCCCGAGATTACTACCCTGGAAGTCCTGCTTCTCAGCTTCCTTCCTAACTCCCAGAAATCTCTCTTCAGGACCTCCTCCCTTCTCCTATCTATGTCATTGGTACCAACATGTACCAAGATAACTGGCTGCTCACCCTCCCCCTTCAGAATATTCTGGACCCAATCTGAGACATCCCGTACCCTGGCACCTGGGAGGCAACACACCATGCGGGTATCTCTATCAGGCTCACAGAATCTCCTGTCTGTTCCCCTGACTATGGAATCCCCTATGACTACCGCATTCCTCTTCTCCCTCCTTCCCTCCTGCACAACAGTGCCATGGCTCACAAATATTTATTTTCAAAATGCCTTATGTATTTTGGTTTGCCATACGTCACAGAAAACACATTTACATTTGCTTTTCCAACCTTTTCCGCCATTTATTTTATTTAGTTAAAAACAAAATAATCATGCCCTAATTCTATCCAGAAAACTCTACTGGTTAAAATATTTATTTCTGTCACTTGGACTCTTATCAGTGAGTTCTTTATGAACATATCATCTCACCTGGGATTTCAAGGAATAGGAAGTACAGACCAGCTGCATTTAAAGCATATTGTCTCTGGATGACAGTAGCCTTCTTATTCTGAACCATGTGGATAAAGTGACATAACACAGCAACAAGTGCTCTGTGGGAGAGATCATTCTCTGCAAACAGTGTCCAAAGATCCTTTAAAAAGGAAAGAGCACTGACAATCAGAAAAAACACAATTCACAAGAAAATTGCACAAGTAATTTAAAATAAGCCTATATACTGTAAGTTGGCTGAACATTCACTTTGCATTAAAAAGTCATAGTCATAGAGAAGTACAGCATAGAAATGCACCCTTCAGCCCATCTAGTCCATGCTGAAACCACTTAAACTGCCTACTCCTATCGACCTGCACTTGGACCATAGCCCTCCATACCCCTACCATCCATGTATTAATCTAAACTTTTCTTAACGCACCTTGTGCTGGGGGCTCATTCAAAAAGTACCCCCCCCACATGTTCCCCTTAAACTTTTCAGCATTTACCCTTCAGCCATGTAAGCCATGACCTCTAGTTGTGGTCCCACCCGACCTCAGTGGAAAAAGCCTTCTTGCATTTACCCCATCCATACCCCTCATTATTTTGTAAGCCCGAAATGATGTTTCTTTTTCTGGAACAGCTTGAATAGAGTACTACAATCAGAACACTGGCAGAAGGGGAAAAGAAGCACTTCTTGGTATTCAAAATATTAATTAAATAAGGTTAAATCAACAATAAAATTTACTTCAATAACCAATAATAAACAGAAATTTAATTGTTTACCTGGGAGGGCATTGGTTAATCAGGGCAGCTGTTTATTTGGGGCAACTCTTAAAAAGCAAAATCTATCGAGAAAATAGCCAGGATTCCCTTCATGCCACTATGCCACTTAATTGGGGCAGGATTCTGTTGAACAATTTCGAACTAGTGTCAATTGCATGCATTTGTGTGGCATTAAGATACTACACCATGCTTAGACTGAACAGTTTTTTAAAAACAGCATCAGTTATATGTGTTTGTGTTCAAAAAGCAATGATTTTTATCACTGATAGTCGGTGAGAATTAAGCAGCAAGACAATTCAGAAGGGCTTTGCTTACTGCAGTTTCAAGCGTTCAGGTTCGGAGATGCCAGAAATGGTTGGAAACGAAAACGAAACAATTTCACAACTTCAACAATTACTGTCCGCACTAATTTTGTTCATTTGCAGTCAATCAAAAGAACACGGCAACACACATTGGATGAATTCCTCCATTGATAACTACTAGAAGCTAATAGTTTCATAGTACTGTCGTAGTATTGATAATGTTCTGATTTATTCTGTATTCATTTAAATACATAATTTGTTACTTAGTTCAACGGTAGTTTATCCTTTTTTTAAATATATATTTTCAACTATTTGAAACTTTAGCTAAGTGGGCCAGCTGATTAATTGAGCCAAAGTAATGGTCTCAATGTCTTTCAATTAACCGGAATCCACTGTACTAAATTATTATCCCTGACTTGGGCAAGAATCCAGTTCTGCTGGATGCTAAGTGCTGCTAGAAGGCAAATTGGATTTCATTGCAAGAATCTGCACTTTTACTACTTTATATACTAACGGTAGGAGGTTCCTATCCTATCACATTCTATATGCTACATGAAAACACTGTTTTTACAATAAGACACAAACATAAAACTCAGATTAATGAGAAAGCAACCCCACATATATTCATTTTTAGTGTTTCTGTCCTTGCTTGTACAGAGATGGTGGTGGGTGGTAGGATGCTGACTAATTAATCAGATGAGGAGGAAAGGGTTGTTAATGGTTGGCCAAAGTCTTAGTTGCTGGTGGCCTTTCAGCTTTCCTAATGAATTTGTCAAGAGATGCAATTTTCCTTTTCCCCTTGCATTGGCCTTGAGGCAAGCTAGACCATCTCTGATGGTACCGTAATTCTCCTTCTCCTGGCATTGCAATCTTGTATCATGGTGCCCCAATCTTTCACTCTGAACCATTTGGCAGTTCAACCACTTAGTGGGGGTGGGGAAGGAGTTTAAACCAGTCGCAAGAGGATGCGTACCAGAGAGACAGATAGTGGAGTAGTTGAGAAGACAGGTGCTGTTAAGACCTCATACAAAGTCAGTGGTACGACCAATGCCCTGAGCTGTGTATATTTCAATGCAAGAAGTATCATAAGAAAGGTGAATGAGCTCAGGGCATAGATCAACACCTGGAATTATGAAGTGCTCAGTCAGGACAAACTGGAGAACTCATCCAGTGAGGGTTTATCAGTAGAACTAAGGAATAAGAAAGGTATGACCACGTTAATGGGATTATTACAGGTACCACCCAACAGTCCATGGGATTTAGAGAAGCAAGTTTGTAAAGAGTTTGCAGACTGTTGTAAGAAACACAAAGTTATTATAATAGGTGATTTTAACTTCCCACACTTTGACTGGGACTCCCATACTGTAAAAAGGCTAGATGGAAAAGAGTTCCTAAGTGTGTTCAGGAAAGTTTCCATCATCGGTTCGTAGAAATCCCAACAAGCAAGCATGCGATACTGGATCTGCTAATAGGGAATGAGACAGGGCAGGTGACAGAAGTTTGTGTACACTTTGCATTCAGTGACCACAATGCCAGTTGTTTCAAAGTAAGTATGCAAAAAGATAGGTCTGGTCCATGGGGTTAAATTCTAAATTGGAGAAATGCCAATTTTGATGGTATCAGAAAGGATCTGGCAAGTGTGGATTGAGACAAGCTGCTTTCTGGCAAAGGTGTACTTGGTAAGTGGAAAGCCTTCAAAAGTGAAATTCTGAGATTACAGAGTTTGTTTGTTCCTGTCAGAATAAAAGGCAAGAAAACAGATTTTGGAAACCTTGGTTTTCAGATGTTTCTCCTTGTTCAGAGAAAAAAGGAGGTGCATAGAATGTATAGGGATGTAGAAACAAATGAGGTGTTTATGGAGTATAAGAAATGCAAGAGAACACTCAAGAAAGAAATCAGGAGGGCTGAAAGAAGTACTGAACTACCAAGGGCTGAAAGACGTCGGCCCGAAACGTCGACTGTACTCTTTTCCTAGATGCTGCCTGGCCTGCTGAGTTCCTCCAGCATTTTATGTATGTTGCTCAGATATCCAGCATCTGCAGATTTTCTCTTGTTTGGGGCTAAAAGGAGGCATGAGGTTTCCCTAGCAGACACGGTGAAGGAGAATCCTAAGGGATTCTACAGATATATTAAGAGCAAAAGGATAGCAAGAGACAAAACTGGTCCCCTGGAAGATCAGAATGGTAATCTATATATATATATGGAGCCAAAAGAGATGGGTGAGGTCTTAAATGGATTTTTTCCACCTGTATTTACTCGTGAGACGGACAGAGTCTATAGGTGTGAGGCAATACAGCAGTAAGGACATGGACTTTACACAGATTACAAAGGAGATGCTTGCTATCTTGAGGCAAATTAGGGTGGATAAATCCCAGGGCTTGACAGGTGTTCCATCGAACCCTGGGGAAGGTAAGTGCAGAAATTGCAAGGGCCCTAGCAGAGATAATTAAAACATCCCTAGCCATAAGTGTTGTGCTGGAGGATTGGAAAATAGCTAACGTTGTTCCATTGTTTAAGAAAGGCTCTAAGAATAAGACAGAAATTCTAGGCCGGTGAGCCTGACATCAGTAGTGGAAATGTTATTGGAAGATATTCTCAGGGACCAGTATTTGGATAGACAAGTATTGATTAGGAATAGACAACATAGCTTTGTGTGTTGCAAGTCACGTCTAAGCAATCTTACAGAGCCTTCCAAAGAAATTACCAGGAAAGTTGATGAAGACAAGGCAGTGGACGTTGTTGACATGAACTTTAGAATGGTATTTGAAAAAGTCCCGCGTGAGAAGTTGATCAAAAAAGTTCAGTCACTTGGCATTCACGCCGAGGTTATAGATTGGATTAAAAATTGACTTCACAGGAGAAGCCAGAGAGTGGTTGTCGAGGGTTGCCTCTCTGACTAGAGGCCTGCGACTAATGGTGTGCCATAGGGATCGGTGCTGGGCCTGTTGTTGTTTGTCATCTATATCAACGATCTGGATGATAACGTGGTAAATTGGATCAACAAATTTGTGGATTACACCAAGATTGGGGGTGTAGGAAGACTACAAAAGCTCACAGTGGAATCTGGACCAGTTGGAAAAATGGGCTGGAAAATGGCAGATGGAATTTAATGCAGACAAGTGTGAGGTGTTGCACTTTGGGAGAGCAAATCAGGGTAGGTCTTATACAATGAGTAGTAGGTCACTGAGCAGTACAGTAGAACAGACGATTCTGGGAATACAGACTCATAATTCCTTGAAAGTGGCGTCATAGGTAGATTGGATCATTAAGAAAGCTTTTGGAACATTGGCCATCAATCAACATATTGAGTACTGGAGTTGGGATGTTATGTTGAAATTTCATAACACATTCGTGAGGGCTAATTTGGAATATTGTATGCAGTTTTGGTTACCCATCTACAGGAAAGATGCTAATAAGATTGAAAGAGTGCACAGAATATTTACAAGGATGTTGCCGGGTCTGGAGGACCCAAGTTATAAGGAAAGATGAAATAGGATAGGACTTTATTCTCTAGTAGATTTAAGGGAGATTTGATAGAGGTATACAAAATCATGAAGGGTACAGATAGGGTAAATACAAGCAGGCTTTTTCCATGGAGGTTGTGTAAGACTATGACTGGAGGTCATTGGTTAAGGGTATAAGGTGAGAAATTTAAGGGGAACATGAGAGGGAGCTTTTTTCACTCAGAAGGCAGTGAGAGTGTGGAATGAGCTGCCAGCACACGTGGTGGATACAGGATCGATTTCAACACTTAAGAGACATTTGGATAGCTACATGGATGGGAGGTGTATGGAGGGTTCTGGTCCCAGTGCAAGTTGATGGAACTAGGCAGATTAATGCTTCAGCACGGACGAGATGTGCCGAAGGGCCTGTTTCTGTGCTGTCATGCTCTATGGCTATTTCTTTGATCAACCTTTTATCTTGTCTCATCAGTCTTACAAATGTATCCAGATGATGAGAAATTGTAAGCCTATAGTTAGCTTCAATACTTGAGTTTAAAGACCTCAATCGCTCATTCATTGGTCCCTGTCGATGTACTGTCTGTCCAGGTCATATTTAGAGAAGGTGGAAAAGGATATAGAAAGATTACTGATTTGTTGATAACCTGACAAAAAATATAAAGAATATCATTTAATTCCTCAAAGAAATTAGCAAAAACATGAATCTAATTAGTATGTCACAGAATTCAAAAATTATTGTTTTCCTACGGCAAAATTAAATTTAGTTTTAATCCTATCATGTATTTTCTGCACTCTTCGATTCAGTGCATTCTCCTAATCAGTGATTCTTTTCCCACTTTTTCCAGATCAATAAATAAAGACAAACACCACAGATTTGGACCAATAGGCTTTCATAGAAAATAAAAGTGACTGTGAAAAATTAATAATCTTATCTAGATAAATTAAGATTCATTCTGCACCTGCTACCAGGTTTGGTTGGGGATAGGTGTGATCTAGATCTGGTTTTGTTATCAATCCTACTTGGAATGCATTAGTTACAAAGATGTTGGAAAATGCATGGTAATGAACTTTGGTAGTAGAAATAAATGTGCAGACTATTTTCTAAATGGGGAGAAAATCCAGGAATCCGAGATGCAGAGGGACTTGGGATTCCTTGTGCAGAACACCCTGAAGGTTAACTTGCAGGTTGAGTCGGTGGTGAGGAAGGCAAATGCCATGTTAGCATTCATTTCAAGAGGTCTAGAATACAAGAGCAGGGATGTGATGCTGAGGCTTTATAAGGCACTGGTGAGGCCTCACCTTGAGTATTGTGAACAGTTTTGGGATCCTTATTTTAGAAAAGATGTGCTGGCATTGGAGAGGGTCCAGAGGAGGTTCACAAGGATGATTTCTGGAATAAAGGATTATCATATGAGGAACGTTTGATGGCTCTGGGTCTGTACTCATTGGGAAATTAGAAGGATGGAGGGGGGGGTGGGATCTCATTGAAACCTTTCGAATGTTGAAAGGCCTAGACAGAGTAGATGTGGAAAGGATGTTTCCCATCGTGGGAGAGTCTGGGACAAGAGGGTACAGCCTCAGGATAGAGGGGCGCCCTTTCAAAACAGATGCAGAGAAATTTCTTTAGCCAAAGGGTGAGAATTTGTGAATTTGTTGCCACATGCAGCTGTGGAGGCCAGGTCGTTGGGTGTATTTAAGGCAGAGATTTATAGGTTCGTGATTGGACATGGCATCAAAGGTTATGGGGAGAAGGCCGGGAACAGGGGTTGAGGAGGAGATAGAAAAAAAAGGATCACCATGATTGAATGGCAGAGCAGACTCGATGGGCCAAATGGCCTAATTCTGCTCCGTTATTTTATGGTCTAAGATCAAAGTTCGATGCAAATTTATTATCAAAGGACCTATTCTGTATGTCACATATACCACCCTGAGATTCATTTTCTTGTCAGCGTTCACAGTAGAACAGAGAAATACAATAGAATCAATGAAACACTACACACAAAGACTGACAAATAACCAATGAGTAAACCAAATGGGATTGATAACAAGAAATAGTTTTCTACCCCTCAACCATCAGGGTCTTAAATAAAAGGGGATAAATGCACTCATTCTATTTCTGATGTTCCCACAACTGATGGTCTCACTTTAAGGACTCTTATCTTGTTATTCCATGCTCTTTTGTTTCATGTTACTTCATTTACTGCTATTCATTTATATTTGCATTTGCACAGTTGTTGTTCATTGATCTTAAGTTGTTCTTAGCTCAGCAAAGTATGCCCACAGGATAAAGAATCTCAGGGTTGTATGTGGTGACCAGATGGTGTACACCCTAGGGTTCTGAAAGAGGTGGCTAAAGAGATTGTGGAGACATTAGTCATAATCTTTCAAGAATAACTAGGTTCTGGAATGGTTTAAGAAAACTGGAAAATTGCAAATGTCACTCCACTCTTCAAGAAGAGAGAAAGGCAAAAAATTGAACTTATAGGCCAGTTAGCCTGACCTCAGTGGTTGGGAAGGTGTTGGAGTTGACTGTTATCGATGTTGTTTCGGGGTATTTGGAGACACATGATAAAATAGGTCGTAGTCAGCATGGTTTCCTCAAGGGAAAATTTTGTCTGACAAATTTGTTGGAATTCTTTCAAGAAAAAACAAGCAGGATAGACCAAGGAGAATTGGTGGATGTTGCGTACTTAGTTTTTCAAAGGCCTTTGACAAGGTGCCACACGAGGCTGCTTAACAAGATAAGAGCCTATGACATTACAGGAAAGAAACCAGTGTGGATAAAACATTGGCTGACTGGCAGGTGGCAAAGAGTGGGAATGAAGGGAGTCTTTTCTGACTTGCTGCCTGTGACTAGTGGTGTTCCATAGGAGTCTATATTGGGATTGATCTTTTTTACGTTACATGTCAGTGATATGGATGATGGAATTGATGGCTTTGTTGCAAAGTTTGCAGACAATATGAAGATAGGTGCAGCAGCAGGTAGTTTTGAGGAAGTAAAGAGGCTGGCTACAGAAGGACAAGACAGATTAGGAGAATGGGCAAAGAAATGGCAAATGGAATACAGTGTTGGGAAGTGTATGGTCAACTTGTCTGAACCAGGTGTATGACCAAAGCAATTTACTTTTAATTTATTAAATTGTGCACACATTATTTCTTGGCTGCGACAAACCAACAATTGAATCTAACATATTTACAAATGCTTTAAAACGCAAGTGATAAGTATTTGAGTGCGGCAAAAGGGTAATTCATAGATTACAAAAACAGGAAGTCTGCATATGCTGGAAATCCAATCAACACACACAAAATGCCGGAGCAACTCAGCAGGCCAGGCAGTATATATGAAAAAGAGTACAGTCAACATTTTGGGCCAAGACCTTCAGCAGGACTGGAGAAAAGAAGATGAGGAGTAAAGTTAAAAGGTAGGAGGAGGGGAGGGAGAAACACAAAGTGACAGGTGAAACCTGGGGGTGGGGAGGGTGAAGTAAAGAACTGGGAAGTTGATTGATGAAGGAGATACAGGGCTGGTGAAGGGGGAGTCTGATAGGAGAGGACAGAAGGCCATGGAAGAAAGAAAAGGGGGAGGGGAGGAGCACCAAAGGGAAGTGATGGGCAGGAAGGGAAATAAGGTGAGACAGGGAGAAGGAAAAGGGGATGGGGAATGGTGAAGGTGGGTGGAGGGGGGGCATTACCGGAAGTTTGAGAAATCAATGTTCATGCCATCAGGTTGGAGGCTACCCAGACGGAATACAAGGTGTTGCTCCTGCAAACTGAGTGTGGCCTCATCATGACAGTGGGGGAGGCCATGGATGGACATGTTGGAATGGACATATGGGAAGTGGAATTAAAATGGGTGGCCACCGGGAGATCCTACTTTTTCTGGCATACAGAGTGTAGGTGTTCAGTGAAGTGGTCTCTCAATCTATGTCGGGTCTCACCGATATAGAGGAGGCCACACCGGGAGCACTGGACACAGTACACGACCCCAACAGACTCACAGGTGAAGTGTCGCCTCACCTGGAAGGAACATTTGGGGCCCTGAATGGTAGTGAGGGAAGAGGTGTAGGGGCAGGTGTAGCACTTGTTCCGCTTGCAAGGATAAGTACCAAGAGGGAGATCAGTGGGGAGGGACAAATGGACAACGGAGTTGCGTAGGGAGCGATTCCTGTGGAAAGCAGAAGGTGTGGGGAGGCGGGGGTGGGAAAGATATGCTTGGTGGTGGGATCCCATTGGAGATGGCAGAAGTTCCAGAAAATTATGTGCTGGACATGGAGGCTGGTGGGGATAGGTAAGGACAAGAGAAATCCTATACTGGTAGGGTGGTGGGAGGATGGGGTAAGAGCAGACATGTGTGAAATGGAAGAGATGTGGTTGAGGGCAGTGTTGATGGTAGAGGAAGGGAAGCCCCTTTCTTTGAAGGAGGAGGACATCTCCTTCATTGTGGAATAAAAACCCTCATCCTGAGAGTAGATGTGGCAGAGATGAAGGAATTGAGAGAAGGGGATGGTGTTTTTACAATTAACATGGTAGGAGGAGGGATTGTCCAGGTAGCTATGAGAGTCCGTGGGTTTGTAATAGACATCAGTAAATATGCTGTCACCAGAGACAGAGAGACCGAGAAAGGGAAGGGAGGTGTCGGAAATGGACCAGGTGAATTTGAGGGCAGGGTGGAAGTTCAAGGCAAAGTGAATGAAGTTGACGAGTTCAGCACGGGTGCAGGAAGCATCACCAATGCAGTCATTGATGTAGTGCAGGAAAAGTGCAGGACGGCCACCTGTCTAGGCTTGGAACATAGACTGTTCCACATAGCTGACAAACAGGTTACAACAGACAAACAGGTTCATAGATTATAATGTTTAGAATGCTTATTTTAAAAAACTACATAGCCTTAATAGAAAACAAGACAAAAGTCAAGAACCTCTATGCTTTTAGCTTACATTGATAGCGATAATTTAATTTCAGCAAGTAGCAAACCCAGGCAAAATACTTACAGCCACTTCTTTAGCTTGTTGCGGCTGATGAATAACGTTAAAGATACTCTTATAAAGCTGGGAGAATGCCTCAAGTCCATTTTCTGTAATCTGCTCCTCCAAGCATTCATTTAATGGTTCCATCTCGGTAAAATCCATTTCCCATGTTGTATCCACCCACACTGAAATAAAAACACTAAAATTCAATACATCTAAAGCTGAACAGTAAGAATGCAAGATAGTACATAATATATAAAACAAGACATACAGGTAATTATACAACCCTGCATGGACTCCAGAGTATCAATCTTGTGAAGCTATCTTGAACTCATACATCAATGAGCTTGGTTGGCATCCATCTGTCTCGAAGGACAATGGGTGATGATGATCATCATCACAAGCCTGGGCGGAGATGGCCAGTTGTCAAGATCCCCCTCTCAGCCTCAGTAGTGGCGTCCAAAGGAAAGCCTGTGAAGCAATAAGTTTGGCACCAGCTTTGCTGCAGGAGCTGTCGGAAGGATGTTCAATGACTTCCAGCTGCTCAAGTGGCTCCACTCCAGATTTGCTGTCTGGGTTTACACCCATAGCCTCCGTCTCTCCAGAGGCTGCCCACAAGGCAGTGGGGACTATAGCTGGGGATCTGGTTCATGAGCACCAGACCTCCTCCTCATCCTCTATAATTCAGCCTGAGCCTGAAAGTTCAGATTCCGTGTGTCACCAGCGAGGAGACACTACATGAGACTTGCTGTTGGAGTGCTTATGTACGGGCAGCGAGGCTTACATACTCAGCTCTCCTTTTTGCAAGTCTGCTTGCCTGTGGAAGATGAAAATGAGAGCGACAAGCACTACCCACCACACGAACACACTAGGTGCATCACAACAGCCATTTTGACATCAATGATCTTAATACATCATATTAGCTTGAATTGAATTGAATTGACTTTATTTCTTACATCCTTCACATACATGAGTAAAAATCTTTATGTTACGTCTCCACCTAAATGTGCAATGTGCAATCATAGTAATTTATAATAAATAGAACAGTCAATGTAATATAGAGTACACTCAAATCAGCATGAGTTGATCAGTCTGATGGCCTGGTGGAAGAAGCTGTCCCAGAGCCTGTTGCTCCTGGCTTTTATGCTGCAGTTTTGTTTCCCAGATAGTAGAAGCTGGAATAGATTGTGGTTGGGATGACTTGGGTCCCCAGTGATCCTACAGGCCCTTTTTACACACCTGTCCTTGTAAATGTCCTGAATCATGGGAAGTTCACAACTACAGATGTGCTAGGCTGTCTGCACCACTCTCTACAGAGTCCCGCAATTAAGGGAGGTACAGTTCCCATACCAGGCAGTGGTGCAGCCAGTCAGGATGCTCTCAATTGTGCCCTTGTAGAAAGCTCTTAGGATTTGGGGGCCCATACCCAACTTCCTCGACTGAGGTGAAAGAGGTGCTGTTGTGCCTTTTTCACCACACAGCTGGTGTGTACAGACCACGTGAGATCCTCAGTGACGTGGATGGCGAGGAACTTGAAGCTGTTCACCCTCTCAAACCCAGATCCATTGATGTCAATAGGGGTTAGCCTGTCTCCATTCCTCCTGTAATCCACAACCAGCTCCTTTGTTTTTGTGACACTGAGGGAGAGGCTGTTTTCTTGACACCACTGTGTCAGAGAGATGACTTCTTCCCTGTAGGTCTCCTCGTTGTTGTTTGAGATAAGGCCAATCAACGTAGTGTCGTTGGCAAATTTAGTTAGCAGATTAAAGCTTGACATCAAATATGATCATAACAAAACCACATATCCCTTAATATCCTTCATGTCTCAAATTCTGTTGACTTCAGTAATGAACATACAGCTCTGTGGAGTACGTTATTCCAAAGATTCATAAATCTTCAAGTAAAGATACTTCTGCTGATCTCAACTGGACAGCACAATTTCATAAAGTAGGAGAAGTGAAATGTTATTGCATCACAAGAATGAGGAGAAAACTGTCCATATATTATCACTTGGTCAATAGCAATATATATTTAAATATACTGGTGTACATGGTTATGTTCTTTTTAAACATATATTACACAGTTACATCTTTAAAATATTTATTCATTACACAGTAGCAAATGAGGTTATGAATTCTTTTGCAAGCACCTCCTTGGGCAAAATGAGTAGAAGCGCTTCCTTTCTTGGGAGGCTAAAGAAATATATAATATCCCCTTTGACCCTTACCAATTATTATCAACGCACAAGACAGAAGATATAAAGGCCTGAAAACATGTACTGCCAGGCTCAACAGCTTCTATCCCGTTGTTGTAAGTTCATTGAATATTTTCCACATACAATGAAATGGACTCTTGACCTCCCAATTTACCTCATTGTGTTCTTGCACCTTACTGTATACCTGCACTGCACTTTCTCTGTATTACTACTTTATTCTGATTTCTATTATTTTATCTTGTTCTTGGTCATTGTGCTGTTGTAATGAATTGATCAAAATGGGTGGTATGCAGGGAAAGTCACACAAGAAGAACGTGCAATTTCTGCATAGATGCACCCATGGTCAGGAGCAAACCCTGTTCTCTGGAGCAGTACAACACATTCACTTCTTAAAAATGTCTATAGCTTGAATCATAGGTTCCCTAAGAATCTTAATTCTGGACTCGCCAGTTTAGTAAAATTACTTTGGTATCTATTTTGATGAAACTTTCAGATTGTTAAAACAAATTGATTTACCCCAATAAACACCAAAATTCAAAGTACAGTTATTATCAATGTATACATCATACAACCTTGAGACTTATTTCCTTACAGGCAGCCACAAAACAAAGAAGCCCAAAAGAACCCTAACACCAAAGGAGAATGTAAACATTGGTACCAGGCCTTTCAGGAGTTGAGTCAAGAAACTGTTTTGCATAAACAGAATGGTAAATATATTCAAGTCCCTTCCTCTGAGTGCATTTGGTGCCATGTAAATTATTAATTTTAAGCTGAAAATTAACACACTTGGATAAATATACACACAAGAGAAAATCTGCAGATGGTGAAAATCAAAGTAATACACACAAAATGCTGGAGGAACTCATACGCCAGTCAGCATCTATGAAAAAGAGTAAACAGTTGATGTTTCAGGCCGAAACCCTTCATCAGGACTGCAAATAAAGATGGATGGAGGTGGGCCACAGAATGGCAACAATCTCATTCAAAAGCAAGGGGATGAATGGCAACATCTCTTCTCGTATTCCTCACTGCAATGGCAAGTCATTGGAGCAAAGGAACATAAAACCCATTCAGTGCTAAATTTCATCATTTTTATAAAATTTTTTCCAATCACATCATAAGCAAAACTTTGCAACACACATAAAATGCTAGAGTAACTCAGCAGGCCAGGCATCATCTAGGAAAAGAGTACAGTCAACATTTTGGCCTGAAACATCAACTGTACTCTTTTCCTACACGCTGCCTGGCCTGCTGAGTTCCTCCAGCATTTTGTGTGTTGCTCGGATTTCCAGCATCTGCATATTTTTTCGTTTGTTTTCTTGCCTGCATAAATCCCTGCAGTAGTCCACACATGGCCAATTGTTACATATATACATGGAACAGACTGCTGCAGCTCATCTAGTAAAAAGGTAAGGCAAGAATACTTAGTCTCTTATACTTGGTAATGCTGTGGAGAAATAAATATTCATGGGCTGGTTCTTCCCAAGGGGAGGAGGCATGAAAAGAATGCTAAATTTATTCAAACCTGATCAGTGCATAGAAACTTTAGTCTATTGTCTCATGGATAGTTGCCATTAATTATTGGGGAAATGTTTTCAAATAAACATTTCAGTGCAGAGATTTGTCTCAATTGTCAAATGTTTTTCCCATAGACCAAGTTCAAATTGTGCCCCTCTCGGAAAAGGTGATCCAGGCTTCAAACCTGTGCACTGTTGTATTCAGTGTACACAGCCTCTTATTCCCAGTTTACTAAACACGGTTGGCTTTATTCTGTCACATTGTCAGTGTCATTTGAGCAGCTAGAAAAGTGACCCGTGTTCCCCAGTTTCAGTGACTGGATTATCTCTAACAGGATAACTTTTTCATACTGGTTGCTATGTCAAACTGATGCTGTTCTGTGCATTTGCCCTTCGCTCCTCCAGCTAGCCATACTCAATGCTCAGAGCCCGGTGCAATTCCACACCAACGCTCTTTCACTCCTTCTGACCAAGCTCCACACTTACCCCCACCCCAACCCCAACCCCAACCCCAACCCATGTTTCCCTATTGTCAAAGTAACATTATCAAAGAAATACAATGAAACTTGTGAGAAACTATACATAAATACTGACAACGTGCAAAAGAAAAAAATGTGCAGAAAAAATACAGAGAACATGAGTTGTAGAGTTCTTGAAAGTGAGTCGATAGGTTGCGGAATCAGTTCAGTTTTGAGGTGAGTGAAGTTATCCACTCGGTTCAGGACCCTGATGGTTGTAGCATAATAACTGTTCCTGAACATGGTGATGTGACACTTAATGCTCCTTAACCTCCCTCCTGCCCGGTGGTAGCAGCGAGAATAGACCATGGCCTGGATGGTGGGTCTTTGATGATGGACACTGCTTTCTTGTGGCAGTGCTCTTTGTAGATAGTGGGGAGGGCTTTTCCTGTGAACTGGTTTGCACCACTCTGTTGTCTTTTCCGTTTCTGGGCTTTGGTGTCAAAGTATTTAGTGGCACGCTGAATCTATGCAAACTTCCCAAAGTGGAAGAGCTGTTTGTCTTTTTTATGAATGCACTTAAGTGCTGATCCCAAGACAGATCCTCTGACATGATAATACCAAAGAACTTAAAGTTACTCGCTCCTAGCCTCCATTTCCTTGCAATAAGTAATTTCATTCCACCGCCACTCCTCTCCTGCATTCACACCTCTTAATCACCATCCCCTTTCCCTTCATTACCTGGGGTAATCTGCCGCAATCGGAAAGCCTGCAGTGACTGCAACACAACTCCGGCCATAGTTCCCGCCAAAACTTCGCGACTGCGCATAAGAAGTAACGGTAACATTCAGGAGGAAAAAAATACACGCTTTCCTATTTCACCATCGGTTCTCTATTTATTTATAAGACAATCTCAAATTATTATTTTGCCTCATTTTAGATATTTAGTATTTATAGTTCTCGCGGTAACTACGCATGCGCAATAGGTTCCGCGGTGAGTTTTTTTGGTACGAAAATAGAGATGGAACAGAAAGCGAGGGGGAGGGGTGTTGTATTTAATCCTGATTCTTCATCTGAGCAGTGGTCGAGAGGGATGTCCTGGGGAGGCAAAAAAAAAGACGAAAACGTCTTATAGTCACATGACGGCTCGGCCGGCGCCTGCGCATTGGGAAAAGTGAGGGTGGGGGAGAAGAGAATGGGTGGGACGGTCAACGTATGTGCGCCCGCTAAATCGTGCGCATGCTCATTAGAAGGGATCACGGAACGTTAGCATATGGGCGCGGGCGCATGCGCGGTGAGTGGAAAGGTGGTAGTTGCTGAGGACCGGCCAGTTTTTTGGGAGGGGAGAAGAGCCAAGCCGAGCGGGTTCGGAGTCAGCCTGGCAACACTGGTCCAATCTCAGGTTTTCCCTTCCCCCAAGCCTTTGCCACTTTCCTCAAAACAAGCCGAATCGTTTGCTGTCCCTGTCCCATTCCCTTCCTGGCTGAAGGCCTCCCCTGTCACCAGGCGCCCCGACCTGTGGGAACATCATGAGCTTCTTCAGCTTTGGGCAGAGCGCGGAAATTGATGTGGTGTTAAATGATGCCGAGACCCGCAAAAAAGTGGAACATAAGACTGAAGACGGGAAGAAGGAAAAATACTTCTTGTTCTACGACGGAGAGACAGTGTCCGGGAAGGTGAACGTCAGCCTAAAGAATCCAGGCAAAAGGTTCGAGCACCAAGGGATTAAAGTAGAGTTCATCGGGCAGATCGGTAGGAAAATACTTGACCTCTGGCAACAGCATATTAAACGCGGGGCGCTGTGCACTTGTGTCTGGAAGTCTTGAGCTGCCTTGTACCTTTTTGAAGAAGGTGACTGGAATGTAAGCGTCATGTTTACCTAGTAGAGTTCATTGAGCTTGTAAGCGTTTCTTCTAAACGCGCTGAACAAAACACTTGGAATTATTTTGTTACATGTACCAAGGTACAGTGAAAAACTCTGTTTTGCTCTCTGTATAAACTTCACATCAGTACAGTGAGGGAAAAACAATAACAGGATGTAGAATGCACCATTACAGAAAGTTCAGGCTGACAGGCTAATTGATCATGTGGATAGTTAAAGGCTTTTTCCCAGGGCTGAAGTGACTAACACGAGGGGGCATAGTTTTAGGGTGCTTGGAAGTACTATAGAGGAGGGCGGGGATGTCAGGTGATTTTTTTCACAGTGGTGGGTGCGTGGAGTGCACTGCCAACGACGGTGGTAAAGGCGGATACAATAAGGTATTTTAGGAGACTCTTGGATGGGTACATGGAGCTTAGAGAAATAGAGGGCTATGTGGTAGGGAAATTCTGGACATTTTGTAGAGTAGGGTACATGGTCGGCTCACCATTGTGGGCCGTTTAGGGCCTGTAATGTACTGTAGATTTCTGTTTCTAACAATCAGGTGCAAGGCCATGATAACATTCTGCGTTTTGATTCTAGCCGAACTCGTTGACCCCTTTCCCACAACTACATAATGGAATTGAACATCTACCAGTGGCCACACATTTTGATTCCACATCCCATTCCCATTCTGATGTGTCTATCCACGGCCTCCTCTACTGTCAAGATGAAGCCACACTCAGGCTGGAGGAACAACACCTTATATTCCGTCTGGGTAGCCTCCAACCTGATGGCATGAACATTGACTTCTCTAACTTCCGCTAATGCCCCACCTCCCTCTCATACCCCATCCGTTATTTATTTATATACACACATTCTCTCTCTCTCCTTTTTCTCCCTCTGTTCCTCTGACTATACCCCTTGCCCATCCTCTGGGTTTCTCTCCCCCACCCCCTTTTCCTTCTCCCTGGGCCTCCTGTCCCATGATCCTCTCATATCCCCTTTGCCAATCACCTGTCCAGCTCTTGGCTCCATCCCTTCCCCCTCCGGTCTTCTATCATTTTGGATCTCCCCCTCCCCCTCCCACTTTCAAATCTCTTCCTAGCTCTTCCTACAATTAGTCCTGACGAAGGGTCTCGGCCCGAAATGTCGACTCTACCTCTTCCTAGAGATGCTGCCTGGCCTGCTGTGTTCACCAGCAACTTTGATGTGTGTTGCTTGAATTTCCAGCATCTGCAGAATTCCTCGTGTTTGAGCATTGGACTATAGGTTCAACTAATGTAAATAATTAACTGCGACTGTAGCTTTTTTGAATGTATTAAATAACTATAGTTGTCTCCAATGCATTCTCTTTATTATCTGCCGGAAGGGAAGGAGGCTTAGAACAATTTGAAAAGTTACATGGAGTGATCTGGAGCATTTGTCACTCCTGCACTGCATTTGGCCTCTTGCTTTCTGTAAACATGAATCATTCTGCCATTACCATTCCTATCGTTCACCACCCCAGTGCTCACTGGCCAATGTCAGTCTTCAGATAATGCATCTTAAACCTTACTCCTAAAATAAATTCTGTCATTGTTGCGCCCCTCCTGGTTTGTATTCAGCTGCCAAGTTACTGAAGTCAGGGATTTTCACTCAGCACAAGAACAGGCTTTTCAGCCCACAAACTTATGTAAAATGAATTAAATTAATAATCAAATGCCCACTAAACTAATCCCTTCTGCCTATAAAATGTCTACATCCTTCATTTCATGCATATTATATGTCTATCTCAGCTTTTTGCAAGCACTTATTGTGTTTGCTTCACCACCATCCCAGACAACAAATTCAAGACACCAACCACTCTGGTTTTTTTAAAAAAAACACTTCGGACATTTCTCCTAAACTTTCCTCCATTCACCATAAATGGATGTCATCTG
This sequence comes from Mobula hypostoma, assembly GCF_963921235.1. NCBI lineage: Eukaryota > Metazoa > Chordata > Chondrichthyes > Myliobatiformes > Myliobatidae > Mobula > Mobula hypostoma. The sequence goes on from NC_086129.1 coordinate 49,490,699, forward strand.
GTATTAGCTATTGCTGCCCTGTAGAAAACCACCCTATCCATGCCTCCCATAATCTGAAAGACTTTTACTGGATTAAACTCCATCTACCATTTCTCCTCCATATATGCATAACTCCATTTGTGATTTGCTCAAGAAGTCGAGTTTATTGTCATTTAACTATATACATGTATGGCATCAGACAAGACAATTTTTTCTGGACCAGGGTGTAAAACACAGTAGTACAGAAAACAAGAACTTAAGCAAGTAAGAATTAAATCTACAAATGAATTGTGGATAAATAAGCAAAATAAACTGCATAAATTACAGAACAAATTAAATGGTGACACTTTAAATGCCAGATGGAGATTCAGCTTGTCAGGATGCTCTCAATTGTGCTCCTGTACAATTCAATTAAGATTGTGGGAGTGGAGGAGGGGGCCTCATTTGGCTCAATTTTCTCAGGAAGTGGAGCTGCTGCTGTGCCTTGTTCAGTGAGGTGATATTAAGAGATCTGGTGAGGTCATCTGTGATGTGAACTCTGAGGAATTTAGTGCGCTGAACACTCTCTACGGAGGAGCCATGTATGTATAGAGGGGGGTGGTTCATCTGCATCTTTCTAAAGTCCGCAATCATTTCCTTGTTCTTCATGTTCAAACTTGGGTTGTTCTTCTCGTACCAATCCACCAGCTGCTCCACTTCCTCTTTACTCCAACTCATCATCGTTGTTGAAGGTGCTCTTTTGACAATGGATTCAGTACTTGTGACGTTTTCAAAATGTTGGATAGTGGAGATTTTCTCATAAACTCATGGAAAAAAACTCTGCCACTTTCTTCATTCCTTTCTCTCAAGTTTCCCATTGTACTATCTCTTGTGTGCAGAAGTTCTGAGTTCTGACCAGCAACCAATCTGTTTGGGGTTTATTTGCAAAAGCAAATTAAAGGTAGGCGGGGGCAGTGCAGTGACCATCGTTAGAGTGGTAATTTTGAGACCTTGGCTCTTCAAGGCGTCAGTGCAAAAAAGCCCCAGGTAAAGTGTTTTTTTTCCTCTCCTCCCTTTGAATACTGTTGGGGAATGACTGAACAGAGTAAAGACAGCATTTGGGTCTCTAGCACAGAGTCTGGTTCTGCAACTCAAAAGGAAAGGGGCGGGTGAATAGAAGAGCTGCAGTGATAGGGGATTTGTTAATTAGGGGAACGGACAGGAGGTTCTGAGGGTGAGAACGTGATTCCTAGATGGTATGTTGCCTCACAGGTGCCAGGGTTCGGGACATCTCAGATCGACTCTTCGGCATTCATAAGTGGGAGGGTGAGCAGCCAGAGGTCATGGTCCAGGTAGGTACCAATGACATGGGTAAACAAGTGATGAGGTTCTGCAAAGGGCAGGGACTCCAGGGTTGTGATCTTTGGATTGCTACAGTGCCATGTGCTGGGTAGACCAGAACTGGGAAGATTATACAGTTTAATACATGGTTAAGGAGTTGTGTAGGAGGGAGGGCATAAAATTTTTGGGTCATTGTGTTCTCTTTCAAGGAAGGTTGGACTTGTGCAAATTATCCCTGTAGGGAGACTAATATCCTAGTGGGAAGGTTTGTTAATGCTGCATGGTGGGGGTTGAACTTGAGTTGCAAGGGGATGGGAACCAGAGTATCAGAACAGTTCGTGGAGAGGTTGTTGAGGAAGCTGTTGGTGAGACCTCAGACAAAGTCAAGAATCAAAAGGTTGAGCATGGTGTGACTAGTGTCCTGAGTTGTGTATATTTTGATGCAAAAAAAAGTATCGTAGGAAAGGTATATGAGCTCGGGGCATAGATCAACACTTGGAATTATGATGTAGCCATTAGTGAGACTTCGTTGCAGGAATGACACTTCAGTGTTCTGGGGTTCTGTTGTTTTAGACATGACAAAGCAGGATGGATTAAAAGAGGAGGGGTGGCATTACTAGTCAGGGAAAATGTCATGGCAGTGCTCTGTCAGTACAGACTGGAGAACTCAACTAGTGAGGTGTCATGGGTGGAACTGAGAAATAAGTAAGATATTACTACGTTAATGGGACTGTATTGCAGACCACCCAAAAGTCCTGGGGATTTAGAGGAACAAATTTGTAAAGAGTTTGCAGACTGTTGTATGAAACATAAGGTTGTTGACTGGGAATCCCATACTGTGAAAGGACTAGATGGGATAGAGTTTGTCAAATGTGTTCAGGAATGTGTCCTTCAGTACATAGAAATCCCAACGAGAGAGTGTGCAATACTGGATCTGCTATTAGGGGATGAGACAGAAGTTTGTGTAGGGGAACACTTCTTATCCAATGTCCCCAGTGCCATTTGTTTCAAAGTAAATATAGAAAAAGATAGGTCCGGTCCGTGGGTTGAGATTCTAAATTGGAGAAAAGCCAATTTTGATGGTATCAGAAATGATCTGCCAAGTGTAGATTGAGACCAACTGTTTTCTGGCAAGGTTGTACTTTGTGGATGGTAGGTCATGTCTAACCAATCTTATAGTTTTTCGAGGAAGTTACCAGGAAAGTGGTTGAAGACAAGACAGTGGATGTTGTCTACATGGACTTTAGTAAGGCATTTGACAAGGTTCCACATGGCAGGCTGGTCAAGAAGGTTCAGTTGCTCAGCATTTGAGATGAGCTACCAGCACAAGTGGTGTATGTGAGCTCAATTTCACTGTTTAAGAGAAGTTTGGATAGGTATATAGATAGTCGGGATATGGAGGGCTATGGTCCTGGTGCAAGTTGATGGGAGTAGGCAGTTTAAATAGTTTTGGCACTAGATGGGCCAAAGAGCCTGTTTTTTGTGCTGTATTTCTCTGACTATATGACCCTTAAGTTCCCGTTGGCTGTTGCAGACTGCAATAAAGTTATCAGAGAATAATTCCAGCCAGACAATAACAGGGTTTATCTTTTTGGCACCTTAGTTGCAACAGTTCCTTTTAATCTTGAGCTCTAGCCAGTGAACAGTATCTTTGAATACTTATTTTAATCGTCACCGTCATTTGGCCTCTTTTCCCCCGGTGTACATCATAGATAACAATTCTCGAATGGCAAGTCATTCGATTTGAGCTTCAAGTTAATTGTATACTGCTTTAGGCCCTTAACATTTAATCAAATATCTACTGAAGCACATTTTTTTGACAAGTTACACGAAAATAATTTAAATTATGTTGATACTGAAGAACTAATTTTTTAATGTGAATTAGATTTATTAAACTTTGTTTTTGATTCTGTTTGGTATATGACAGTGGTAACAAAAGTAAATGAAAAGTCTGCAGGAGGATTGCTGAGTGTTCCCCCCTCCCAACTGGAAAAAAATCTGAATTGCAAAATAGAAGTACCCTCACTAAGTAATTTTGGCCTGAAATATTCATGATCTTGCTTTATAGGAGTACTGTCAGCTTGGTAAAACGTCAAAATATCGAAGCAAAATTCACTGCATGTTGTTTTGTATCAATGATCAGCACAGTCTGAGCACGTGCAGGAGTTAGCCCACAGGTGTTGCCATGTTTCCAGCCCCAACCGAACATGCCTGCGACTCACATGTCTTTGGAATGTGGGAGGAAACCAGAACACCTGGAGGAAACCCTTGCAGTCACAGGGAGAATGTACGTACTCCTTACAGACAGCAGCAGGAATTGAAATCTATTTGGTGACCGCTGGTGCTCTAGAATGGTTGATAGTAGGGTTATGGAGGGTTCTGGTCCTGGTACAGGTTGATGGGAGTAGGCGATTTAAATACATCCTAGTACACTAAGGGCTTTATTGGAAGTGGCTGAATAGCTACTGAGTTAGATGACTTGGCCAATTGTTAAAGCTTTTATTGGAGTTGGTGCTGGTATTTGAGGCCAGAATGTTGTATTCTATTGTAAGTGGTGTTAGATCTATGAATCAGATTGTTTATGCTTGGGAAAGTACTGAAGTAGTGGGCAAAAACATTGTGCATAAGGGGACCTCGTCACTCCCCAGAAATAACAGGGAAATGGGCCAGGAATTAGCAGCCAGGTACAAAATGGTAACTGGGTGGAATCTTGTGCTGCTGTAGAGCAAACTTGAATGAACACATCCCAAAGTTCGTTGGAAATTCTTGACATAATTGACAGCCAATGTTTCTGAATGCTTCTCTGTGAAATAGCATCTATTTCTATAATCCTAGGTTCAAATGACAAGGCACTTAAAGGAGCTGAGGTGATTATCTGATGCGACCTCCAAGTTTGGGAGACCTTTGAATTTTACTGCACATCTCCACTCCTGCCAACCTACTGTCACCATTTCTTGTCCTCAATGGCACACACATTCATGACAGCCATGAGTGAAGTTTAATTTTTCCTTTACCGATCTTTAAAATTGCTTTATTTACGAAACTGCTGCAAAAGGTCATGCCTGACTATTGGACTGCTGAGATGTCCATCATCAGACTATTGGACTGCTGAGATGTCCTTCATCAGAGTCCTGTCAGGGTGTTGTTTGCAAATTATGGAGGAGTGTATGTTTATGTACTATTCATTTTAGATTCTGCAGGCAAATTTCAGGAACAAAATCTCTCTGACAAACTGGTGGTCACCAACCTGCAAAATCTGTGAAAGTGGGTCGCAAATGTGTATCAGAAAGTTTTTTTTCAATTTGGTTGGATGTATGCTAATAAGCTGGGTATACACAGGCCTGTGGGAAAACATCTCGGGAGCATGAAAAATAAATTAATAAAGCGAAGGTGCTTTCAAAAATGAAAAGTTTCTAAATATCAAAAAATTAATATAGACAGTAAAATAACTAAATTAAATCAATATTTGGTATGACCACCCTTTGCCTTCGAAACTGCATCAATTCTCTTAGGTTCGCTGTCATGCAGTTTAATAGGAAAATTGGCTGGTTGGTTGTTCCAAGCATCTTGGAAAACTTGCCACAGTTCTGCAGACTTTGGCTGCCTTGCTTGCTTCTGTCTCTCCAGCTAATTCCAGATAGCCTGGTGATGTTCAGATCAGGGCTCTGTAGAGGCTGTGCCATCTATTGCCATCCTTGTTCTTTTCAAAGATTTGAATTGACTTTATTTCTTACATCCTTCACATACATGAGTAAAAATCTTTACGTCTGTCTAAATATGCAATGTGCAATCAGAGTAATTATAATAAATAGAACAGTCAGTGTAACATAGAAATACACTCAAATCAATGTGAGTTAATCAGTCTGGCCTGGTGGAAGAAGCTGTCCCGGAGCCTGTTGGTCCTGGCTTTTATGCTGCAGTACAGTTTCCTAGATGGTAGCAGCTGGAGTAGATTGTGTTTGGGATGACTTGGGTCCCCAATGATCCTACGGGCCTTTTTTACACACCTGTCATTACAAAAGTCCTGAATTCACCACTCTCTGCAGAGTCCTGAGATTAAGGGAAGTACAGTTCCCATACCAGGCAATGATACAGCCAGTCAGGATGCTCTCATTTGTGCCCCTGTACAAAGTTCCTAGGATTTGGGGGCCCATACCCAACTTCCTCGACTGAGGTGAAAGAGGCGTTGTTGTGCTTTTTCAGCACACAGCTGGTGTGCACAGACCACGTGAGGTCCTTGGTGACATGGATGGCGATGAACTTGAAGCTGTTCACCCTCTCAACCCCAGATTCATTGACGTCAATAGGGGTTAGCCTGTCTCCATTCCTCCTGTAATCCACAACCAGCTCCTTTGTTTTTGCGACATTGAGGGAGAGGCTGTTTTCTTGACACCACTGTGTCAGAGAGATAACTTCTTCCCTGTAGGCTTCCCTCTTTGAGATTAGGCCAATCACTGTAGTGTTGTTGGCAAATTTAATTAGCAGATTAGAACTGTGGGTGGTGACACAGTCATGGGTATACAGGGAGTAAAGGAGGGGACTTAGTACACAGCCCTGAGGGGCTTCTTTGAGAGTCAGAGGTGTAGAGGTGAGAGAGCCCACTTTTTCCACCTGCCGGCGATCTGACAGGAAGTCCAGGACCCAGGCAGGGTGAAGACCAAGGTCTCTGAGCTTCCTGTCGAGCCTGGATGGAATTATGGTGTTGAATGTTGAACTAGTCCAAGAACAGAATTCTCACATAAGCATCTTTCTTCAGATGTGTAAAAATGGTAAGTAGAGCAGTGGCTATTGCATCGTCAGTCGATCGGTTGTGTTGGTAGGTGAATTGTAGGGAATCCAGTTTGGATGGTAGCAAGCCGCAGATGTAGTCCTTGACCAGCCTGTCAAAGCATTTGCTTATTATTGAGGTGAGTGGTACAGGGACAGTGGTGGATAATTTGAAGTAGGAGGGCACTCTACACTGGGAGAGGGAAAGGTGAAAAATGTTTGTAGACACGCCTGCCAGTTGTACTATGCACATTTTAAGTACTCGCCCTGAGATGCCGTCAGGCCCCGCAGCCTTGCGACTGTCCACCCGTTGGAAATATCTGCATATCTCAGCCTCAGAGATGACATGTTGCAGGTTGTACCGGTGGCTTTCCTCGGAGGCTCAGTGTTGGTGACATTCAATGAAGCGTAAAAGAGGATGAGCTCATCTGGGAGAGAGGCCGCGATGTTGGCGGCACCACTACGTTTGGCTTTGAAGTCTGTGATGGTGTGCAACCCTCGCCACAAGTCACGTGTGCTATTCGTTATGAATCTTGACTTAATCTTGTCTCTGTATTGTTGTTTTGCAGCCGTCATAGCTTTGCGCAGATTGTAACTGCTTTTCTTGCGCTCCCACAGATTGCCGGCAGTGTAAGCTCTGTCACTCGGTAACTGCTGCTCGCATGGAACTATTGATCCAGGGTTTCTGGTGTAATGCGCTGTAAGGTTTCATTGCTAATGTAATGGCCGCTCTGTAGTGTTCCACTGCTAAAGTCTGTAGCAGCAACGTTTGGGTTATGACTAGAGTTAACGAGGCCTTTGGAATGTATGTTAGCCAATGAGCGGGGTGTTGTTCTTTCTTGTGGGTCTGGGAGCAGGGATTTTGTGGTCTTTTGTTGGCAAGAGATGAAGGAAGATGCGTGTGGAGGGAGCTGGTAGATCACCAGACAGAGTGGACTGGGAGCAAGGGTCCAAAGGTCATCGACGCACAGAGGAGGTCAATGGTTGAGGAATGGCCGTATCAGTGAGCTCCAATGTGCACTTTTGACTTTTTCCTTAAAATGAGCCCATTTTCTTTTTATTTTCTTTACTAACCCAATATTCAGATTAAGGTTTATAAAGTTCAATCGTTTAATTGCATATGGTGTAGTGTCTGATATTTTGCAGTGCAGGTTTGTAACCGGGCAACACATCACGCAGCATCCACACAAAGGAGATTTCTCAGTTTGGCAGGGCCAGGGGCTGTCTTCCCCTAGACAAGCATGTGCTGGCCCAGCCTGAGGGTTACACTGGTTTGGGAAGACCCTGACCAACTTCTGGGGAAACAACATCATCGATGCACTTCCAGATGAACCACCTGACTCCATCCATGAACTCGGAGACATCCTCATCATGGAAGACATTCTATGAAGGTAGTTCTTTGACTTTGGCCCTGTGTTTGGGATCATTGTCCTGCTGCAGAATGAAGTTGGGACAAATCAGGTATCTCCCTGATGGTATTGTGTGATGGATGAGAGGATTGAGAATTCCATTAATTCTGACCAGATCACCAACTCTATTTAGAGAAATGCAGCTCCAAACCTGCAGGGAACCTCCTCCGTTCTTCACTGTTGGCTGCAGACACTCATCCACGTAGTGCTCTCCAGCTCTTCTGCAGGCAAATTGTCTCCTGTTTGAACCTGGAATTGAGTCCATTTTACACAGTGATTTATTAATTTAACAAAACTGGAGTAGAATTCATTAGGACCCAGGGATTTAATAAATTAAGAACCTGGATTTGCTCCTTTAAGACCCAGGAATTTAACCATTTAAGAACCTGGAACTGTATCATCTTTTCTTAATGTCTATATGCTCAAGCGTTTCAGTCATCCCACAATTGGCAAGGTCCTTTTCCCTTTGAATACTGAAGCAAAGTATTCATGAAGTACCTCCACTATCACCTCCAACTCCATGCACGTTTCCACTATCGCACCTGATTGGCTCTATTCTCACACAGCTTATCCTCTTGCTCTTTACATAATTGTAGAATACCTTGGGGTTTTCCTTAATCGTGCTTGCCAAGGCCTTCTCATGGTCCTGCCGAGCTCTCCTAATTTCATACATGAGCTCCTTCCTGACAACCTTGTAATTTTCTAGAGCTCTGTTTCTTGAACCTTTAGCTTTTCTTTTCTTAACTAGATTTTCTACATCCTTTGTGCAGCATGGTTCTCTTGCCCTGCCATGCTTTCCCTGCCTCAATGGAACATACCTATGCAGAACACTATGCAAATGTTCCCTGAACATTTGCCACATTTCTGCCATGCAGTTCCTTGAGAATATCTGCTCCCAAGTTTCTGCCGAATATCGTCATATTTCCCCCTACCCAATTAAATGTTTTCCCAAATTGTCTGCCCCAGCGTTATGGTGAAGGAGATGAGAGTTGTGATCTCTACCTTCAAAGTGCTCTCCCACCGAGAGATCTGACACCTGACCAGATACATTTCCCAATACCAGATCAAGTACAGCCTCTCCTCTAGTTGGCTTACCTACATATTGTGTCAGGAAACCTTCCTGAACACCTAACAAACTCCACTCCATCCAAACCCCTTGCTCTAAGGAAATATCAGGAAAGTTAAGATCACCCATCACAACAACCCTATTATCATTGCGCCATTCCAGATCTGCCACCTTATCTACTCAATGTCCTCTGTTACTATTGGGGGGGGGGGGAGGGTCCTATTTTTTTTTAAAAATCCAGTAGAATTTTTACCCTCTTCCTGTTTTTGACTTCCACTGACACTAACTCAGTAGACAATCCCTCCCTGACTTCCTCCTTTTCTGTAGCAGTGATACTACCCCTGATTAGCAATGCCACGCCCTTCCTCTTTTGCCCCCTTCACTGTCCTTTTTGAAACATCTAAAGCCCAGCACACTCAGCAGCCAGTCTTGCCACTGAGACATCCAAGTCTCTAATGGCCACAACATCATAGTTCCACATATTGATCCACGCTTCCAGTTTATCCACCCTGTTTATGTAGGTTCTCAGTAATATTAACTGCTAATAATGAAATGGCTTCTCTGTAATGTTAACTGATGAAGTAAGGTTCTCTGTAGCAACATGTTTGGGTTATAATTAGTGATAACTGGATTTGTATTCATTTGCTAACCAATGGAGGAGATGTTATTCTTTCTGTGTGAAAGCTGTTAGTTTGCGTGAGCTTGGGGGTTTTCAGCAAGGAGGAACGAAGAGGAAGGATGTGCTGGACGCGCTCTGGTAGACCACCATGGTTGGTCCCAGTCGGAGGGTCAGAGTTTGGAGGAGATTAAATGGTGGAGAGAAGACTCTGTTAATTGAGCTCCAATGGTTGTGCACGAATTGGTTGAACTCTGATAAGTTTGGCACCTTTTTCTTTTCCTTTTGTATTTGTATCTCTATTAACCACATAGTCACATTAAGATTTATAAAGTGTAATCAGTTAATCGTACCTTGTGTGCTGTCTGATATTTTATGTGTGAGTTTGTACCGGGGTGCATTACACAGCATCTACGCAAATGTGAGACACGGTTTGGCGGGTGGACAGGGTTTCCCCTAGACAAACGTGAGTCGATAGCCCTAAGCGTTACATTTATGATACTCCTTGCATTAAAATACACAAATCAAACCATCTGGCTGAGTGCGTCTTTGCTCTATCACCTGCCTATCCTTCCTCACAAATCCCCTACATTGTCATGGCCACCATCTCCGCAAACTCCTTGGTGACGGTCAAAGGTGTATCAACACCAGGAATAAATATTCCCAACTGAGCTACATCAGTCACGTCAGTGCTCTCATCAATTGCAATAGAGCAGGCAATAAATTACTTTGCAAACACGAGGAAATCTGCAGATGCTGGAATTTCAAGCAACACACATAAAAGTTGCTGGTGAACACAGCAGGCCAGGCAGCATCTCTAGGAAGAGGTACAGTCGACGTTTCGGGCCGAGACCCTTCAAATGACTTCACTTTGTCTCTTAGTTGACTGCTCAAATCCCCTGCAAGGTCCCCGATTCTCTCTGCCACAGTATTCCTTGACGAGCTGATATTACCTAAAGCCTGTCTCTTCGGGCACACCAACTCAGCCGCTGTCAGCATGCATGCTTTGATGAACTCCCCCTCTGAGTATGGCTTCGATGCGGCGGCTATTTTGTTGGCAATAATATAGCTGACCTTGACAGCTCCATCATGAGTCTCCCGACTTTTGGTGAACACTGCTGTTTTTTCAGAGCTGCTTCAAGCTCGTTTACCTTTTGCGTTCTGAGTCGTCCTGCGTACTTGTCATATTTTTCTCTGTGTGACATCTCTTTCCAATTATCGTTGAATATCTGATCTTCGATGTCAACTTTTCTTGGAAAGCATTTTGAACCACAGTAACAAACAGTTTCACCTTGCTACAGGTGTTACTTACTTGAGTACCCTGTGCTTAGACTGTGTCTGACGATGTAAGTGGGGCCCTAGTGGTCTTCAGTGCAGGGTGGTAGGTGCTTATGTGAGAGTCTCCACTTGGCAGCGTATGGAGGAAGACGTTTTTGTCATAGCTTCATATTTCACAACTTAGTTTCCACTGCTAGATTCATGTTAAGTTTGAAGATTTATTATATTTGCTGAAGGATTTACGATTTAATTACAATGGCTGATAGTCGATCTGGAACTGAATTAAGAAGTGGCAAAACTCTTCCCGAAGCTCAACAAACAAATCAGAGGAAGTTTCTACTTCAGAAAGAATGCTGTCTTTAATAGAAGCTATTAATGTGAAGATCGGTACAGTGGATACCAAAATCGATAAATTGACGAACGCTAATGAAATGCTTGGAAAAATAATTCTCGCTGTTCAGGAAACTTTGAAGAATCTGGTAGATCGCTATCAGACGCTTAAGCAGAGCACTCATAGAATTGAAAGGAAACTGGAGTTAATGAATCAAACTATTAAAGAGCAGGATTTGAAGATGTCTTTTATGGAAAAGAAAATTAATGAGATTACTTCAGAATTATCAAGAATTAAGAAAACAATTGATCTGGAAAGCAGAAATCGCAGGATGAATTTATGCTTACTGGGTTTGCCTGAAAATACGGAAACCGGTGAGCCATTAGAAGTTTTTTTTCCAAACATGTTATATTCACTCTTTAGTGACATTCTCGAAGCCTGTCTGATATTGGGCAGAGCCCACTGAATTCGACATCCTAAGCCTTCAGCCAAAACGAAACCACGTCCTGTAATCCTGTGTTTGCATTATTTTACAACCAAAGAAGCTATTCGGAATGCAAGGAAAAAGGATAAGCTAATTTATAACGAAGTTAAGATTCGTATAGTTGAAGATTTTACACCAGAGATTTATGCTGAAAGAATTAAATATCAGGAAGTTATGGCGGAACTTTTTAAAATTAACTGTCGCCTGTCTCTACGTTATTTGACTCATCTGATGATTACTCTACCCAATGCTCGTATAAAACGGATTGACTCTCCAGAAGACGGTTGGAAATTTTTAAAAGAGTTTAAGTCCACTTCGTAAGCAATTTGAAAAGTTGATCCTTAGCTGGGAGTTGTTTGTAACACTGTCGATGAAAGTCCGCTCCACGTTTTATGAATGCCCAGACACGAACTTGGTTGACTCACTTAGATCTGTTGTTGTTTGCTTTAACAGTTAATGTAGTTTTGAATTTAACATATATTTACTTGTTTTTCTCTTTGATTTGTAAGTCTTTAATATTAGTTGTAGTATATTAGTTGCTTGGATTTATCCTTTTAAATACATGGCTACGTATTTTAAATGGATTTAAGATGGCCATCGTTAATTCGGTCTTAAACATTGTTAAACATAATATGAAAGTATTTGTAATCTGTTTACTATATGTATTCTTTGTTATGTCTTTTTGGTGGTGGTAACGTTTTACTTTGTAAGCAGGGGCTGCTATCTGGAGATGGGTTAAAGGTTATTAGAATAACATGCTGTCTGCCTATTGGATGGTTTCTGGGTTTCCAGTGGAGGAGGGTGGGTCTATTAGATTAGTTTTTTTTTGACTGGGCAGTCCTGAGGGGTTTTTCTTTGTCAATCATCTTGCTTTTCTTTCTGATCGAGTCATGCTTCGCCCTTTCTTCCTAGTTAGTTTGCGCTTGCACATTAGATTACTTTATAAAATTTTAAAATTAAACTTTAAATATGGATCTTAATAAAATTAATATAATTTCTTGTAATTTAAACGGTATGAACCAACCTATTAAGCGGCGAAAGATTTGTAAAAAATTAAAAACACTTCATGCAGTTATTTTGCGCAGGAGACTCGTATCCACAGGCAGGATGAAAATCACTTTTTTTAAATTTTGGAAGGGACCTTTATTTCATTCTTTATCAGTAAATAAAATAAGAGGGATATCTATTTTTATTAATTCTAAAATCCCCTTTGTTCATTTTAATACTGTTACTGATTTAACTGGAAGATATTTAATTGTCACTGGTCTGTTATGTGGTCAAAAGGTGGCTTCGGTGTGTGTATGTGCACCTAATATAGATGGCCCTGAATTTTTTAAGAAGCTATTTACTGTATTGCCAAATTTAAATGAATATAAGTTGATAATGGGCGGTGACTTTTACTGCTGTCTCAATCCGTCGATTGACAGATCGTCCACCAATCCGTCACTTCCTAATAAAGCTGCGACTTGTATTAATTCTTTTTTTTAGAATATGGGTTTGGTGGATATTTGGAAATTTAAATATCCTAAAGAGAAAAATTTTTCTTTTTTTTACATGTATACCATAAATATTCAAGAATTGATTATTTTTGTGTTGGACACAGGATTGGTGCCTTTTGTTGCTGAGTGTGCGTATGATGTGATTGCGTTGTCGGATCATGCACCTAGGAAACTAACTTGGAAGTTTTCTGATAATATTCAGATACCGCAGTGGAGATTTAGTGTTTCATTGTTACAAGATTCAACTTTTGTAAATTTTATTAAAGAGCAAATTTCTTTTTTTTTTGAATTAAGTACAACTGAAGGAATGTCAAATTTGGTTATTTGGGATGTGATGAAATCTTAGGGGACAGAATTTCATAGTACGTTTAAGAAGGAAAACTAAGGCGGAACTTTTACTGATTTCTAATAGGATTAAAGAAATAGATAAAGTTTATTCAGTAATGCCTAGTGAAGATCTCTTTATAGTCATAATCATAGTATAGTCATAGTCATACTTTATTGATCCCGGGGGGAATTTGGTTTTTGTTACAGTTGCACCATAAATAATTAATAGTAATAACACCATAAATAGTTAAATAGTAATATGTAAATTATGCCAGGAAATAAGTCCAGGACCAGCCTATTGGCTCAGACTGTCTGACCCTCCAAGGGAGGAGTTGTAAAGTTTGATGGCCACAGGCAGGAATGACTTCCTACGATGCTCTGTGTTGCATCTCGGTGGACTGAGTCTCCGGCTGAATGTACTCCTGTGTCCACCCAGTACATTATGTAGTGGATGGGAGACATTGTCCAAGATGGCATGTAACTTGGACAGCATCCTCTTTTCAGACACCACCGTCAGAGAGTCCAGTTCCATCCTCACAACATCACTGGTCTTACGAATGAGTTTGTTGATTCTGTTGGTGTCTGCTACCCTCAGCCTGCTGCCCCAGCACACAATAGCAAACATGAAAGCACTGGCCACCACAGACTCGTAGAACATGCTCAGCATCGTCCGGCAGATGTTGAAGGACCTCAGTCTCCTCAGGAAATAGAGACGGCTCTGACCCTTCTTGTAGACAGCCTCAGTGTTCTTCGACCAGTCCAGTTTATTGTCAATTCATATCCCCAGGTATTTGTAATCCTCCATGTCCACACTGACCCCCTGGATGGAAACAGGGGTCACCGGTACCTTAGCTGTCCTCAGGTCTACCACCAGCTCCTTAGTCTTAGGAAAGAGTAGAACTCCAAGCACAGCATGGTTTGCATTTGACTTTTCCCATTGAACAGCAACTTCTTAAATCCAAAAACCAATTTTATATACATGGAGACAAGTCAGGCAAATTATTAGCTCGTCAGTTAAAAGCAAATATGGCTAGAAGACAGATCCTGAAAATACGAAGACCTGATAGAACTGAAACAGTAGATCCTTATGAAATTAATAAGGTATTTATGGATTTCTGCTCTACTCTCTGATAGGTACATGGAGCTTAGAAAAATAGAGTGCTACGTGGTAGGGAAATTCTAGGCAGCTTCTAGAGTAGGTTACATCGGAGCATAAGAAATAGGAGCAGAAGGCCATTTGGCCTGTCGAGCCTGCACTGCCATTCAATAAGTTCATGGCTGATCTGCCATGGACTCAAATCTACCTTCCTGTCTTTTCCCCATAACCCTTAATTCCCCTACTATGCAAAAATCTATCCAACATTGCCTTAAATATAATTACTGAGGTAGCCTCCACTGCTTCAATGGGCAGAGAATTCCACAGATTCACCACTCTTTGGGGAAAGCAGTTCCTCCTCATCTCTGTCCTAAATTTACTCCCCCAAATCTTGAGGCTATGTCCCCTAGTTGTCTCACCTACCAGTGGAAACAACTTTACTGCGTCTATCTTTCCTATCCCTTTCATAGTTTTTATGTTTGTTTAAGATTTCCTCTCATCTTTCTGAATTCCAGGGACTACAGTCCCAGGTGACTGTTCAGCACCACGTGGGCCGAAGGGCCTGTAATGTGCTGTAGATTTTCTATGTTCTAACCGCTCAGAGACATCCTAGCACTGGGGAGGCAACACACTATCTGCGTTACTTTTGCTCCCACAGAATCTCCTGTCTTTCCCATATGTCCCCTATGACTATTGCTCCCCCTGACTTCACCCTACCCATCTGAGGCTCAGAGCCGACCACAGTGCTATTGGTCTGGCTGCTGTTGTCTTTCCCAGATAGTTTATCCCCCTCATCAGTATCCAAAGGGGTATACCTGTTGCTGAGGGGAATGGTCACAGAGGACCCTGCACTGTCGTCTTTTTTTCCTTTACCTCTTGGTGTTCACCCATCTACTCCCTGAATTCTGCACTCTGGGTGTAGCCACCTGCTCAAAAGTTTTATCTATCAATTGCTCTGCCTGTCGGATCATCCTTGGTTCATCCAACTTCAGCTCCTTAATGTGGTCGTTCAGGAACTGAAGTTGGCTGCACTTGCCGCAGATGTCGTCATCGGGGACCATGAGGTTCCATGAATTCCCACATCCTACAGGAGGAGCATTCCACTGCCATCCTGCCTGCACTGTACTATGGGCAACTAAGACCAAATCAGTAATAACAAAAAGAAATACCTACCTTTCTTGCCTTTTCTCGTCAAAGCCTCCCAAGTTCCCACTCTGACAATGGCCCTATCTCTCTTTTATGGCTTAAACAAATCAGAAAAACCATGCAATGAGAAAAAACATCTAGGGTGCCTAAGACTTTTGCACAGACTAAAAGCAGAAAATACTGAAGGTCTTGACAGATGAGACGTCAGTTGTGAGAAAGTCATTTCAGATTGATGGCTTGTCATCAGAAAGAAATTTGAAATCTATGACATAACTCTTGATGGAATTGGAAGCACTGGCACTGTACCATGAATTTCATTTTAATACTTAAGGTTTGTGAAGATTGGTAAAGCTGGTTGCTATCTGGGACACTACTGATGACAGATGTCAGAAATTTATAAAGAGAAAATAATTATAAGATGCTGAAAGATTACTGTGAAGACTACTTGCAGAGTGAACTAAATTGCAAAGCTGTACCTGAAGAGGTGATAGAAATGAAGAAAATTAAGAAAAGCATGGAACTAATTTCCTCTTTAGTGGATTTTCTAAATGTAGCATTGGTGCCTTCATGAAGGAAAGTGGAACAGTTGTGGAATGATTTGGATATTGTACAGTTTTAACACACATTCTTTCTCTTAATAGAGCTGTACTATGATCGAGGAAATCACCATGAGTTTGTATCTCTGGTTAAAGATCTGGCCCGACCTGGTGAGATGACACAATCCCAAACATTTGACTTTGAGTTTACACATGTAGAGAAGCCATATGAATCGTACACTGGTCAAAATGTGAAGTTGCGGTGAGTCTCACCTCTGTGTATGTAATTATTCTAATGAATGTGGTCTGGAACTTTTCTTTATGTAGAAAATTTTATGCATCATCCAGTTGATAAAGATGATGCCATGTATACACCCAAGGTCATCCATTTTAATGATCTGTTCAGAATAAAGTTCCAAATGAAATTTTCCTAATTTATCACAAACAAGAGAAAATCTGCAAATGCTGGAAATCCAAGCAACACACAAAATGCTGGAGGAACTCAGCAGCCCAGGCAGCATCTATGGAAAAGAGTAAACAGTGGTCATTTTGGGCCGAGACCATCAGGACAAAGGGTCTCGGCCTAAAACGTGGATTGTTTACTCTTTTCCACAGATGCTGCCTACCCTGCTGAGCTCCTCCAGCATTTTGCATGTTGTTCCCAAAATAATTTATTTTGTTTCCTGTGTCCTACAGGAATACATTTGGTCAGTTTCTTAGTTTTTAAAAAAAAAACTTTGCTTCTGCATTTGGGTAAATAGCCACCTTCTGTTATTTTGGAATTCTATTCTTTTTTTCTTTCAATATTTTTATTAATATTGTATAAATTGCATGAATGCAGATACAAAATTCATAAGGATACAAGTAAATAATACAAATTACATTACATTTAAATCACAGTAATATGATCACAGTATCCCATATTCCAAATCAATCATGTAGAAAAAAAGATTGAATCATGAAATGAAATAAAATAATTTCATTTTATTAAAAAAAATCTACTCCCACTACCAAAATGAGCTGGTTGGTTCAAAAAAAAAGAGAAGAAAAAAACCTTACTATATAATAATATAATAATAATGGCTCAGATCCATACTTTTTAATAACAGTTCAAAGATAATGAAAATAATTCAGAAAGGGTCCCCATAACATTAGAACATCATGTTTAGAATCAGAAATCGAACAACGAATCTTCTCTAGATTAAGGCATAACATAACATCAGATAGCCATTGGGCATGAGTGGGCGGGGTGGCCTCCTTCCACTTGAGCAAGATCGCCCTCCTGGCCGTAAGAGACATAAAGGCCAATACCCACAAATTAGATGGCTTCAGTTTTGTAGCACTATCCTCAACAATACCAAACATGGCAGTCAAGGGATTGGGCTTAAAAATAACATTGAAAAGTACAGAAAAAGTTTGAAATACATCTTTCCAGAATTTTTCAAGGCTCGGACATGTCCAAAACACATGAATTAGTGTGGCCACTCCATTAGTACATCTATCACAGTAAGGGGAAATATCTGCGTAGAAACGAGAGGGCTTGTCTTTAGACATATGAATTCTATGTACCACTTTGAATTGTAATAAGAATGATGAGCACATAATGATGAAGAATTAATCAATTTTAAAATAATCTTCCAGCTCTCTTCGGATATGAAAATCTGTAAATCCTTTTCCCAGTCTCCTTTAATTTTATCTAAAAAGGCCTTTTTCAGTCCCAACAGCACACAGTAAATGTAAGATATTGAACCGTTGTCAAAGGGTTTCAGGTTAAAAATTGTATCTATTATATTCTTATCTGGACTTGTAGGAAATGTATGTAATTGAGATCTTAAAAAATCTCTAATCTGTAAGTGTCGAAAAAAACAGTGGGTTTTGGAAAGGTTAAATTTCGTTGAAAGTTGCACAAAAGAAGAGAGATTTCCCTCCATCAAACAAATCCTGAAATCGTTTAATACCTAATCTATGCCATTCTTTAAAAGATGAGTCAATTATAGATGGTTTAAAAAAACAATTGGGAAAGATGGGACTCGAGAGTGAGAATCTCAATAAACCAAAATGTTTTCTAAACTGTACCCAAATCCTCAAAGTATGTTTGACCACCATGTTGTCAGTTAGTTTATTTAAAGATAAAGGAAGTGAGGATCCAAGTACAGAAATAATGGAAAATTTCATAACAAAGTTGACTTCCAAAGAGACCCATATAGGACAATTCTCATGGTTAATATAATATATCCAGAACGTAATATTTCGTATATTAACTGTCCAATAATATAACCTAAAATTGGGTAAGGCAAAGCCTTCATTCTGTTTGGTTTTTTGAAGGTGAGCTTTATTTATTCGAGGTTTTTTATTCTTCCATATATAGGAAGAAAGAATTGAATCCCAAGAGTCAAAAAAAGATTTAGGAATAAAAACAGGCACTGCTTGAAAAAGGTATATAAATTTAGGTAAGATATTTATTTTAATAGAATTAATTCAGCCAGTCAGTGATAAAGAGAGAGGCGACCAATAGAAAGTGTTTTTTAACATAATTCATTAAAGTTTAAAAATTTTCCTTAAATAAATCTATATAATTCTTAGTGTTACTCCAAAATATGTAAGCTGTTTCCTTAAAATTTTTAAAGGAAGGTTAATATCAGTTGGTATTAAATTGTTTAAAGGAAACAGTTCACTCTTATGTAAATTTAAATTGTATCCTGAGAACTGGCTAAAATTAGTCAGTAAACGGAACACAGATGGTAAAGAGGTTGTAACATTAGATATAAAAAGCAATAAGTCAGCAGCATAAAGTGACACTTTATGAATAGTACCTCTCCTTAAAATACCAGTAATCTCTTTAGACTCTTGAAAAGCAATTGCTAAGGGTTCCAATACCAAATCAAAAAGCAGAGGGCTCAAAAGACAACCTTGTCTAGTCCCACGTTGGAGTTTAAAGGGTTTAGAATTCTGAAGATTAGTAAGAACCCGAGTGGAGGGAAATAAATAAAGTAATTTAATCCAATGAATAAAATTAGGTCCAAAATTAAACTTTTCTAAGGATGTAAATAGATAATTCCATTCAACTCTGCCAAAGGCCTTCTCCGCATCCAAAGATATCACACATTCCAATATTTCCTTAAATGGAGGATGCATAACATTTAACAAACGCCATATATTAAAATGGAAATATCGATTTTTTTTTAATAAATCCTGTCTGATCATCCGAAACTATAGAAGATATATTTTCAAATCTGTGAGCCAACACTTTAGATAACATTTTAGTATCAAAATTGAGTAAAGAGATAGGTCTATACGAAGAACATTCAGTAGGATTCTGATTCCTTTTAAGAATAAGCGAAATGGAAGCTTCGTAAAAAGATTGCGGTAACCTTCCTACCTTAGAGGAATCTGTAAGGGTAGAACATAAATGTGGTATAAGCAAGGAGGAAAAAGGGGATTCTATTCTGAAATGCATTTCATCCCATCTTCATGTTTAGAACTAACCAGGCTAAAACATTTAATTATGAAGGTAACTTGCAAAAGTTACTTGGCTATTTTTCTCTCTAGATGGTATAATATTAAGCGGCATTCTAATTAAACAGTAAGGTTATTAAACTGCATTGGTCACTTGAGATATTTAAAGCTGGATTTAAAATGAATTAGTTTTGGTTATGAAAAACCATAAAATCAAAAAGCTTATCTTATTCACTAATGGCCTTCAAGGGAGGAAAATTGTGTCCTTACCTGGTTTCATATGGATGTGACATTAGACTAGCAGACTCATAGAGTCATGGAGAAGTACAGCACAGAAATAGGCCCTTCAATGTTAAAACAGTTTAAACTGCCTACTCCCATCAACCTGCACTGGAACCATCGCCCTCCATATCCCAACTATCCATGTACTTATCTAAGCTTCTCTTAAATATTGAAATCAAATTTGCATGCACCTCTCATGCTGGTGACTCATTCGACACTCAGTCCTCTGAATGAAGAAGTTTCCCCTCATGTTCTCCTTAAACTTCTCACCTTTCACCCTTAACACATGACCTCTGGTTGTAGTTCCACCCAACTTTTTTTTAAACACTGCTCGGGGAGAAGGGTCTGCACTGCGCAGGCGTGTGACGTAGTGCGCCAAGGTTTAAAAAGAGAAAATTTCAACTGTTCTTGTTTCAGTCGAAGCAAGCAACTGAAGAAGGGAGTGAAGAAATCGGGTAGAAAAAGTTTTTTTTAAACACTGCTTGGGGAGAAGAGTCTGCACTGCACAGGCGCGTGACATAGCGCGCCAAGGTTTAAAAGCAGACTATCATATACAGCGGCCATTGTCGGAGTGGACTGAGTCAGAGTGGGACAGCTTTGGCTCAACAGGCTTCGGCGAGAACAGGCAGAGGCCAGGGTAGGTTCCGGTAAGTTTTTTGTTCAGATTGTCTAGCGTAGAGAGAGTGCCAGGCAGGATGTTGGAATGCTTCTCTTGCAGGATGTGGGAAGTCAGAGAGACCTCCGGTGTCCCTGACAACGATACCTGCAAGAAGTGCACCCAGCTGCAGCTCCTGTCAAACCGCGTTAGGGAACTGGAGCAGGAGCTGGATGACCTGCGGATCATTCGGGAGAATGAGGAGATTATAGATGGTAGCTACAGGGAGGTAGTTACGCCAAAGGAGCAGAGGACAGGAAATTGGGTCACTGTCAGGCGAGGGAAGAGGAAAGGGCAGGCAGAGCAAGGTTCCCCTGTGGCCATTCCCCTCAACAACAAGTATACCGCATTGGATACTGTTGGGGGGGGTGACTTACCTGGGACAAGCTGCAGTAGCCGGATCTCTGGCACTGAGTCTGGCTCTGCAGTGCAGGAGGGAGGGTGGAAAAAGAGGAGAGCGGTAGTGATAGGGGACTCGATAGTTAGAGGTACAGATAGGAGGTTCTGTGGTCGTGACAGAGAATCCAGGATGGTTTGTTGCCTCCTGGGTGCCAGGGTCAAGGATGTCTCTGATCGATTGCATGACATTCTGAAGTGGGAGGGTGACCAGCCAGATGTCGTGGTGCACATAGGTACCAATGACTTAGCAAGAAAGAGTGAGGAGGTCCTGGAGAGTGAGTATAGAGAGCTTGGTAGGAAGTTGAAAAGCAGGACCTCAAGGGTGGTAATCTCAGGATTGCTACCTGTGCTACGTGCCAGTGAGGGTAGGAATAGGATGCTCTGGAGGATGAACAAGTGGCCGAGGAACTGGTGTAGGGGGCAGGGTTTCAAATTTCAGGATCATTGGGACCTCTTCTGGGGCAGGTGGGACCTGTACAAGAGAGACGGGTTACACTTGAACCATAGGGGGACCAATATCCTTTCAGGGAGGCTTGTTAGTGCTATTGGGGAGGCTTTAAACTAGATTTGCAGGGGGATGGGAACCAGAGTGCCAGAGCTGACAGTGTGGCTGGGGTGAAAATAGATTATGTTAAAAGTTCAAGCAAATCCACTAATAGAAAGGTTGTGAGTGGTGGTAAAAATCTTCTGAGGTGTATATCTTTCAATGCTAGGAGTATTGTGGGGAAGGCGGATGAGTTGAGGGCGTGGATTGACACGTGGAATTATGATGTTATAGCAATTAGTGAAACTTGGCTACAGGAGAGGCAGGACTGGCAGCTTAATATTCCAGGGTTCCGATGTTTCAGATGGGTTGATCGAGGCAGAGGAATGAAAGGTGGGGGAGTAGCATTGCTTGTTAGGGAAAATATTACAGCAGTGCTCAGGCAGGACAGATTAGGGGGCTTATCTGAGTCCTTATGGGTGGAGCTGAGAAACAGGAAAGGTATGGCCACATTAGTGGGATTGTATTACAGACCACCCAGTAGTCAACGAGACTTGGAAGAGCAAATCTGCAGAGAGATAGCAAGCAACTGCAAGAAACATAAAGTTGTGGTGGTAGGGGATTTTCATTTTCCATACATTGATTGGGACTGTCATACTGTTAGGGGTCTAGATGGTTTAGAGTTTGTAAAATGTGTTCAGGAAAGTTTTCTAAATCAATATATAGAGGGACCAACTAGAGGGGATGCAATATTGGATCTCCTGTTAGGAAACGAGTTAGGACAAGTGACGGAAGTCTGTGTAGGGGAGCACAAACCAGAGGACATGAGTTAAGGGTGGGGGGGGGGGAGTTTAAAGGGAACATTAGCGGGGGGGGGGCTTCTTCACACAGAGAGTGGTGGGAGTATGGAATGAGCTGCCAGGCGAGGTGGTAAATGCGGGTTCTTTTTTTAACATTTAAGAATAAATTGGACAGATACATGGATGGGAGGTGTATGGAGGGATATGGTCCGTGTGCAGGTCAGTGGGACTAGGCAGAAAATGGTTCGGCACAGCCAAGAAGGGCCAAAAGGCCTGTTTCTGTGCTGTAGTTTCTATGGTTTCTAACCTCCCTGGAAAAAGCCTGCTTGCATTTACCCTAACTATACCCCTCATAATTTTGTATACCGCTGTCAAATCTCCTCTCAATCTTCTGTGTTCTACAGAACACAGTCCTAACCTATTCAATCTTTCCTTGCAGCTCAGGTCGTCCCGTCCTGGCAAAATCCTTATATTTTCTCTGTACTCTTTCAACCTTATTTACATTTTTCCTGCTGGTAGGTGACCAAATCTGCACACAATGCTCCAAATTAGTCCTCACCAATGTCTTGTACAACTTCAACATAACATCCCAACTCCTGTACTCAGTACATTGATTTATGAAGACCAATGTGCCAAAAGCTTTTGTTACGACCCTATCTACCTGTGACACCACTTTCAATGAATTATGGACCAGTATTCCCAGATCGATTTGTTCTACCACAATCCTCAGTGCCCTACCAAAGTGCAAAACCTCACCCTTGTCTGTATTAAGTTCCAACTGTTATTTTTCAGTCTATTTTTTCAGCTGGACTAGATCCCTCTGCAAGCCATGATAGCCTTTCTCACTGTCCACTGCACACCCAATCTTGGTGCCATCCACAATTGCTGATCCAGTTATCCAGATTATCTCCCAGATTTTTGATATGGATGACCAACAACAAAGGACCCAGCATCAATCGCTGCGGTACTACACTAGTCACAGGCCTCCAGTCAGAGGGGCAATCATCTACTACCTCTCTGGCTTCTTCCACTAAGGCAATGTCTTATCCAATTTACTACCTCATCTTGAATGCCAAATGATTGAACTTTCTTGACCAACCTCTCATGCGGGACCTTGTCAAATGCCTTTACTTAAGTCCATGTAGACAACATCCACTGCCTGGGCTTTATCAGTTTTCCTGGTAACTTCCTTGAAAAACTATAAGATTGGTTAGACATGACCTACCAGGCACGAAGCCATGCTGACTATCCCTAATCAGTCCACGTTAATCCAAATACTTAAATATCCAGTCCCTTCGAATAACTTCCATAACTTTCCCATAACTGATATCTTGTTAGTATAGTAAGCAACTAAACCAAAACCAAGGCAGAAAGTTCGTTCCCTACTGTGCAGAAGTGATCTGTGCTTTGTGTTTCATTGAAGTGAACTCTATACCTCAAGCATCTCCAAAGCAGTGAAAATACACAAATGTCTCCACCAAATTCCTTTCCTGTCAACCCCAATGATCACCATTTCATCCAAACCTGTATCCCTTGCCCAAAACCTTAAATCTGTTCTCTCGCCCATGAACTATCAGATATTCCTTCAATAATTTTGAATTGAGAGTAACCATTGTTCCTTCTCCAATTTGTAGTTGGTCCATTGTCACTGGGTTCAAAAGTTCAAAGTGAAGTTGTTTTCTAAGTACGTACATGTCACCATACAACCCTGAGATTTGTTTTCTGGCGGGCATACACAGTGAATCCAAGAAACAATAGAATCGATGAAAGACTGCACATAACAGGACGGACAAATGTGCAGAAGTCAACAAGCCATGCAAGTACAAAAGAGATAAGTGATAAATAAGCAATAGGTACTGAGCACATGAGATGAAGGAACCTTGAAAGTGAGTCCATAGTGATTGATTGTGGGAAGAATTCAGTGTTGGGGTGAGTGAAGTTATCCCCTCTGGTTCAAGAGCCTGATGGTTGAAGAGTAATTGTTTCCGAACCTGGTAGTGTTGGTCCTGAGGCTCTTGTACCACCTTCCTGATCACATTAGTGAGAAGAGAGCATGACCTGGGGAGTAGGGGTCCCTGATGATGGATGCTGCTTTGCTGGGACAATGCTCTGTGTAGATGTACTCAATGGTGCGTAGGACTTTACCCATGACAGATCGATGATCTCGTTGCACTATTACAGATTGCCAGGTTTGATGTTGTGGCCATCACTAAATCGTGGTTGAAGGATGGTTGTAGTTGGGAGCTGAATGTCCAAGGTTACACGTTTTATCGGAGGGATAGGAAGGTAGGCAGAGGGGTGGTGTGGCTCTACTGGTAAAGAATGGCATCAAATCAGTAGAAAGATATGACATAGGATCAGAAGATGTTGAATCCTTGTGGGTTGAATTAAGAAACTGCAAGGGGAAAAGGACCCTGTTGGCAGTTATATACAGACCTCCCAACAGTATCTGGGATATGGACCACAGTTTACAACAGGAAATAGAAAAGGTGTGTCAAAAGGGCAATGTTATGATAGTCACAGGTCGATTGGGCAAAATCAGGTTGGTAATGGATCTCAAGAGAGTGAGCTTGTAGAATGCCTAAGGGATGGCATTTTAGAGCAATTTGTCGGTGAGCCTACTAGGCGATCAGCTATACTGGATTGGGTGTTATGAAACGAACTGGAGGAGATTAGGGAGCTTAAGGTGAAAGAACCGTTCGGAATCAGTGATCACAATATGATTGATTTCAACTTGAAATTGGATAGGGAGAAAGTAAAGTCTGATGCAGCAGTGTTTCAGTGGAGAAAGGGAAATTACAGTGGTATGAGAGAGGAGTTGGCCAAAGTAAATTGGAAGGAGCTGCTGGCAGGGATGTCAGCAGAGCAGCAATGGCATGAGTCTCTGGGAAAAATGAGGAAGGTGCAGGACATGTGTATTCCAAAAATGAAAAAATACTCAAATTGCAAAATAGTACAACTGTGGCTGACATGGGAAGTCAAGGCTAATGTAAAAACAAAAGAGAGGGCATACAACAAAGCCAAAATTAGTGGGAAGATGGAGGATTGGGAAGTTTTTAAAAAACCTACAGAGAGCAACTAAAAGAATCATTCGAAGGGAAAAGATGAAATATGAAAGCAAGCTAGCAAATAATATCAAAGTGGATAGTAAAAGCTTTTTCAAATATGTTAAAAATATTTAAATAGATGAGAGAGAATATCGGACCGCTGCAAAATGAGGCTGGAGAAGAAATAATGGGGGACAAGGAGATGGCAGATGAACTAAATGAGTATTTTGACTTCAATTAGGAGAATGGGCAAGAAAGTGGCAAATGAAATAGTGTGTTGGAAAATGCATGGTCATGCATTTTGGTAGTAGAAATAAATGTGTGGACTATTTTCTAAATGGGGAGAAAATCCAAAAATCTGAGATGCAAAGGGACTTGGGAGTCCTTGTGCAGAACACCCAAAAGTTTAACTTGCAAGTTGAATCAGTGGTGAGGAAGGCAAATGCAATGTTAGCATTCATTTCAAGAGGTCTAGAATACAAGAGCAGGGATGTGATGCTGAGGCTTTATAAGGCACTGGTGAGGCCTCACCTTGAGTATTCTGAACAGTTTTGGGCTCCTCACCTTCGGAGATGTGTGCTGGCATTGGAGAAGGTCCAGAGGAGGTTCACAAGGATGATTCCTGGAATGAAAGAGTTATCATGTGAGGAACACTTGATGGCTCTGGGTCTGTACTTGCGGAAATTTAGAAGGATGAGGGAGCATCTCATTGAAACCTTTCGAATGTTGAAAGGCTGAGACAGACGAGATGTGGAAAGGATGTTTTCGATGGTGTGAGAGTCTAGGACAAGAGGACACAGCCTCAGGATAGAGAGGTATCCATTCAAAACAGAAAAGCGGAAAAATTTCTTAAGCCAGAGGGTGGTGAATTTGTGGAATTTGATGCTACATGCAGCTGTGGAGGCCTGGTCGCTGGGTGTATTTAAATCAGAGATTTATAGGTTCTTGATTGGACATGGCTTCAAAGGTTACGGGGAGAAGGCCAGGAACTGGGGTTGAGGAGAGAAAAAAAGGATCAGCCGTGATTGAATGGCAGAGCAGACTCGATGGGCCAAATAGCCTAATTCTGCTCCCATGTCTTATGGTCTTATAGATGGACTGGGCTGTATCTACTACTTTTTGGAGGATTTTACATTCAAGAGTATTGGTGTTTCCATACAGTTCATGCTTGTAAATCACTTCTCATTCTCTCCAGAGATCTTTTGAAAAGTGAGTTTTTTTAGTGATGTCTTCAATGTATATGCCTTCATCAAATCTATGCATTTTTTTTAAATGATCTGGTCATCATTAAAGATTGGGATCAAACTTTAACTCATTGGTTGTCCTAAAAAGCAAAGGAATGGAAGATCATTCCATTAATATTAATTTGTACATCAGTGGTATCATTCCTACTGTAAACTATTAACAGGAACTTTTTAAAACCCCTTTCTGATTTATTTTGGCTGAATTAAAGCTGAAGGACTTGCTGGACCTGTCAATGAGTTGGTATGAGAGTACTATTACAGGTTTCCCCCGCTATCCGAGGGTAGAGCGTTCCTATGAAACGGTTCGTAAGCCAGAATGTCGTAAAGTGAATAAGCAATTACCATTTATTAATTGGGGAAAATTTTTTGAGCGTTCCCAGACCCAAAAAATAACCTACAACATCATGCCAAATAACACACAAAACCTAAAATAACAGTAACACATAGTAAAAGCAGGAATGATAGGATAAATACACAGCCTATATAAAGTAGAAATACTTTTTTGCAGCACCGTCTAGCGCAGCGAAAATCTCGCGGAAGTGCTCTCGGCAGAAACACTCTCTCCAGTAACCTTTAAGCTATGAAGCTGCCAAATCATACTAAATAACAAATAAAAATACACAGCCGATATAAAGTAGAAATAATGTATGTACAGTGTAGTTTCACTTACCAGAATCGGGAAGATTCCAATAAATTGCAGTTTCGTCACAGTTAAATATTTGCTTATACGAATAAGCATCTGACGCAATCGGCAATCGCCTCTGATCTGGGCCGACATTTACGTGCTGGGTGGCACCTAATTAATTAGCTTGTTTATTTCGCCTTTTTTCTCAAAGATGTGCTGGGTGTGTTCCGACTACCACTGCTTAAACTATGAAGCTGCCCTCGCCTCAGAAACCGATCAAACCACCCATGACTAACTTTAAATTCCACTTTCGCAACACTTTCATCACCATCGTCCAGGGCTTTCTGTTTCAGCTTATTAAAAAGACTGACTGATTTCTCCTTAAGTATAAGAAAACTTAACAGAACACTACGCTTTGTATACCCATCAATCCACTCAAGCAATAGACTTTCCATTTTATCCATTATTGGACACCGACTAAGAGAGACCACTTTGCTACGAGCAGAACCAACAGTAACATCAGCAGCTTTCAGGATTCTTTCTCTCTGCGTATAAATAGTGTGAATGGTGGACGCAGGCAAGTTCAACGCGTGGACAATGTCCTTCCTTCGTTCACCACGATTGAAATGCTTAATTATGTCTAGTGTTACGTTAGGTGTAACACCCTTATGAGCTCTTAATTAGGCTTTTCCGATACCTGAGAACTCATCTTGCTAACGGATGCAAAAAATAAATCGAGATAAAGCACGTGTTTAAGCAATGGCGGCTAGAATGCAGTTCCGGAGGAGGAGCTTGGCTGTTCGGGCACGTGCTGCCTTTTTTCGTAACAGTGAAAACTCCTTCTGTTAGCGAAAACAGGTAACTAATGTAGATCTTTCGTAACAGCGAGGTGTCGTAAAGCGAATGTTCGAAAATCGGAGGCCACCTGTATAGTCACATTCATCCATCCATCTCTTCATTTGAGTTACTCATTATGCTCAGAAGTTCTTGTCCTCAGTGATAGACCAGTAACTGCCATCACTAAACCTTGATCAGAAATGGTGTGGATTTATTTGAAAATTCAGAGAGCATTTGTAATTTATCAATTTAACATTTGATTTACAAATTTAAATCTTATTAAAATGCTTTACTAAAATTGATATTTAAAGAAAGCTGAAGTGGGAAAGCAGTTTGTACTTGTACCTGGTTTCCTGCATTAATAACTCAAAATGTAGACTGATCTTCATCCAAGTCACAATAATAGACAAGTACAATCTGCCTTAATTAATAGCATATAAAAATTGGCAAATGAAATCCAATGTTGGAAAGTGTATGGTTATGCACTTTGGCAGAAGAAATAAACGGGCGGACTATTATTTAAATGGGGAAAGAATTCAAAGTTCTGAGATGCAACGGGACTTGGGAGTCCTCATGCAGGATACCCTTAAGGTTAACCTTCAGGTTGAGATGGTGGTGAAGAAGGCGAATGCAATGTTGGCATTAATTTCTAGAGGAATAGAGTATAGGAGCAGGGATGTGATGTTGAGGCTCTATAAGGCACTGGTTAGACCGCACTTGGAGTACTGTGGGCAGTTTTGGTCTCCTTATTTAAGAAAGGATGTGCTGACATTGGAGAGGGTTCAGAGAAGATTCACTAGAATGATTCTGGGAATGAGAGGGTTAACATATGAGGAACGTTTGACCACTCTTGGACTGTATTCCTTGGAATTTAGAAGAATGGGGAGGAACCTCGTAGAAACATTTCAAATGTTGAAAGGCATGGACAGAGTGGATGTGGCAAAGTTGTTTCCCATGGTGGGGGAGTCTAGTACGAGAGGGTATGACTTAAGGATGGAAGGGCTCCCATTCAGAACAGAGATATGAAGAAATTTTTTTAACCGGGGGTGGTGAATCTGTAGAATTTGTTGCCAAGAGTGGCAGTGGAGGCCAAGTCATTGGGTGTATTTAAGGCAGAGATTGATATGTATCTGAGTAGCCAGGGCATCAAAGGTTATGGTGAGAAGGTGGGGGAGTGGGACTAAATGGGAGAATGGATCAGCTCATGATAATATGGTGGAGCAGACTCGATGGGCCGAATGGCCGACTTCTGCTCCTTTGTCTTATGGTCTAATTGTGCATTTTGTGTCTTTATTGAACTCATTGTTTAGTCCAGGCTGGAAAAAGTATGTGAACCCTTGTATTTAAAAACTGGTAGAAACACTTTTTGCAACAATGTAAACTCCCACCAAACATTTCTTGTAGCTGCAAATCAGACTTGCACAATGGCGAAAAGGAGTCTTCCATACAAAACTGTTTCAGTTCATCAATATTTTTGGATACTTTGCATGAACAGCCCTCTGTAGGTCATACCACACCATCTGAATTGAGTTAAGGTCTGGACTCCGACTTGGCCATTCCAAAACATGAAATTTCTTTTTTTAACCATTCTGTTACTGATTTACTCTTTGTGTTTTGGATCATTGTCTTGTTGCATCATCCAGCTTCTATTAAGCTTCAGATGACAGACTGCTACCCTGACACACTCCTGTAAAATGTCATGATACAATTTTGAATTCATTGTTCCCTCAACGATTGCAAGCTGTCCAGGCCCTAAGGCATCAAAGCAACCCCAGACTATTTCACCGTGCTTCACACTTGGGATGAGGTTTTGGTGTTGGTGTGCAGTGCCATTTTTCCTCCAAACATAGCGGTGTACATTTATGCCAAAAAGTTCAACATTTGTCTCATCCGTCCGCAGAACGATGGCCCAGAAGCATTGTGGAACATCCAGGTGGTCTTTTGCAAACTTGAGACATGCAGCAATTTCTTTTTTGGGAGAGCAGTGGTTTCCCCTGTGGTGTCCTTCCATGAACACCATTCTTGTTCAGTGTTTTTCTTATAATGGATAGATGAACAGGAACCTTGGCAAGTTCTAGAGATTTCTGCAGGTCTTTTGCTGTTATCCTTTGGTTCTCTGTCACCTCCTTCAGCATTGCACATTGTGCTTCTGATGTGACCTTTGCAGGACGTCCACTCCTCTTACTGTGGACTGATGAAGACTCAGGTCTTTAGAAATGCTTTTGTAGCCTTTTCCAGCTTCATGCATCTGTACAATTCTTCTGAGATCTTTTGAAAGTTGTTTTGATTGAGGCATAGTGCACATGAACAGATCTTTCTTGAAGAGCAGGCTCTGTCAGTAACCTGACATTGTCTTTTTTTAATATATAGGGCAGGGCACCTCTACAACCTACCTCTCCAATCTCATCTCATTGGTTGGAACACCTGACTCCAAATAGCTTTTGTAGAAGGCACTACCCCAGACATTCACATACTTTTTAGAACCTTGACTGTGATTGTTTAAATGGTATACTTGGTATCGATGAGAAGTAGAATTGTGTGTTACTAGTTCAGGCAGATTGTGTTGGTCTTTTATTGTGACTTAGATGAAGATCAGACCACATTTTGAGTAAAGTGGAAAACCAGGGAATTTCAAAGGGCTCACAAACTTGTTCTTGCAACTGTAAATATGCTGTCATTTATCATTGTTAGAAGTCTATTTTAAAACAAATTCTTGAATGTGATAAATCTTTTAATTCTTTGGTATGTAGTTTACCCTGTGATTTAATTGAATTTTTCCAAGATGTTCCATTTTCCTCCGATATTTCAAAGGTGTGCTGTTTATTAGCTTAATTGGCCCCTGGAAATTATCCCTTGCGTGATGAATAGGATGTGAACAAATTAGGGGGTTGCCAATGCACATGGGAGCATAGTTTGAGAGGTGGGGTTGGTGGATTTCCCTCTGATTCTGTAAGACTGTCCTCTGAGGGGAAAATAACAGAATGTGCCATCAAAACAGTTGACTCGTCACCTGTGGACCAAGAAACAGTTAATATTTCATGTTGAAGTATAATTATGAAGACAGGGAAAGTAAAAACCAGGGTAGTTTCTAATTGGTGAAAGATGGATAGATCAAAAGGAACATGCTTGATTGGGTGAGGCCAGAATTGCTGAGGTGATGAGTTGATGAAGTTATCTAAATGTGTTAATGAACACACAATACTGGAGGAACTCAGCAGGCCAGGTAGCATCTAGGAAAAGAATACAGTCGATGTTTCAGGCCGAAACCCTTAGCCTTGGCTTTTTTTACTCCAGTCCTGCTGAAAGTTTTGGCCCAAAACTTTGACTGTACTCTTTTCCTAGATGCTGCCTGGTTTGCTGAGTTCCTCTCGCATTATGTGTGTTGCTTGGATTTCCAGCGTCTGCAGATTTTCTCGATGTGTTAATGAATCTTGGTTTCACACTCTCCTACTCACCTATCACTTTCGAACTTTTTTCCTTTTCCTTCCCCTCCCCCTCCCCCCATCTTTTTATTCTGGTGTCTTCCCCCTTTTCCAGGTCTGGAGAAGAGTCTCAGCCCAACTCATTGACTGTTTATTGATTTCCATAGATGCTGTTAATGTTGTGAGTTTCTCCAGCATTTAGTGTGCGTTGTTCTGGATTTCTAGCATCTGCAGAACTTTTTGTGTTTATGATTCACATGAGAGGTTCTGTCCTCCTTTCTGCATCCTCTGAAATTTAAATTTCTTTTTCAGCCTGAAATGTTAACTATTTCTCTGTCCACAAATATCACCTGCTGTGTTGAGGGTTTCTAGTATTTTCTGGTTAAATTTGTTTTCCAGCATGTTTAGTTCTTGATTTTTTTTTTAACCTGTGTTGAGACTTCAACCCCAGGCCTTTGGTTATCCAATTCGAGGAAACTGCACTCTCATCAGCTACTACTAATCTAGCTCAGAATGTGTTGATGAGATGATATCCCTTGACTGTAAACTCCAGGTTTATGCCAAACCTCTCAGTAATTCTTCAGGTTATCACCTGATCCCATGCAGCTGAGGCTTTTGTAACTTGTATTACACACAGCATGCCAAAAAAACCTATTCAATTTGGCATTACAATGGATTTCAGTCAAATGGCACACATGGGCGAGTAGATCTTGACCCAATTAAACAGCAGGTCCAATTAGCTGAAGCTTCATGGAAATAGCTAAAAAAGTATAAAAGAGACCAACTGCAATTTAACTGAGTAACAAACTGTGTATTTAAGTGAAATACAGAATAAATTGGAATACTACCAATACTACTGTAGAACTTAAAACACTACTAGTTTCTAATAATTATCGACGGAGGAATTCATCCAGTGGAACACTGCAGTGTTCTTTTGATTGCAAATAATTAAAATCAGCACAGAAATTTGGTGCAGATAATGGATTGCCCTCATTGGCTTCCTGCATCTTGGCCAGTCAAAATATAAAAAACAATTATCAAAAATCGCTACTTTTGAATTGGCGGCCTTTGACCCAAATAGATACCATAACTCAAGCACATGCAATTGATGCTATTTTAAAGACTGTTCAGCAACAGTCTCCTGTCCCAATTAAGCAGCATAGTGTCCTAAATAAATAAAGGGAATCCCAAACAAGACAAAACCTGCAGGTGCTGGAAATCTGAGCAACACACACAAAATGCTGGAGGAACTCAACGGGCTAGTCGGCATCTATGGAAAAGAGTACAGTCGACGTTTTGGGCCGAAAACCTTTGGCAGAACTGGAGGAAAAAAAGTTGAGTAGATTTAAAAGGTGGGGGGAGGAGAGAGAAAAACACCAGATGATGGGTGAAACCTGGAGGGGGAGGGATGAAGTAAAGAGCTGGGAAATTGATTAAAGAGGCAGAAGGCCATGGAAGAAAGAAAAAGAAAGGAGGAGCACCAGAGGGAGGTGATGGGCAGGCAAGGAGATGAGGGGATGGGAAATGGTGAAAGGGGGGGGGGCATTGCCAGAAGTTTGAGAAATCCTGTTCATGCCATCAGGTTGGAGGCTACCCAAATGGAATACAAGGTGTTGTTCCTCCATCCCAAGTGTGGTCTCAGCACCACAGTGGAGGAGACCATGGATGGACATATTGATTTTGTTCTTTTAAAGTTGTCCCAAATCAGCAAGTGGCTTCCCCAGTTAACTGGAATCCAGTGTATTTGCTTTATATTCCCCTGCAATAAAAGCTTTAAAAATTGTCTTCCTGGTGGTTTTATTGTACTTGGGTGCTTACTTTCTCTCCTGAGCCAGCATATTTGGATTCATCTGCTCACAAATGTTTACTCTTATTTCACCATGTAAAAATAAGTTCTATTATTTTTATTGAAGTGTGTAACCTTTTCTACAATTTATTCCATCTGCCACTATCTTGCCAATTGTTTAATTTGTTCATAAACTTTATTCCCCAGAGCGTAGGGAAATGAAAGGAGATTTGATAGAAAATTGAGGGGTATAGATGGGGTAAATTCAAGCTTTTCAATTGAGAGGTCATGGGTTAATGGTGAAGGAGGAACTATTTCACTTGGTGAATGTGGAACAAGCTGCCAGCAAAGTGGTGAAGCAACATACATCAAAGTTGCTGGTGAACGCAGCAGGCCAAGCAGCATCTATAGGAAGAGGTGCAGTCGACGTTTCGGCCTGAAACGTCGACTGCACCTCTTCCTATAGATGCTGCTTGGCCTGCTGCGTTCACCAGCAACTTTGATGTATGTTGCTTGAATTTCCAGCATCTGCAGAATTCCTGTTGTTAGCAAAGTGGTGAATGTGGGTTCAACTTCAGAATCAGAATAAGGTTTAATATCACTGGCATATGTCGTGAAATTTGTTAACTTTATAGCAGCAGTATAATGAAATGCATTGTAAGTATAGAGAGATTAAAAAAACTAAATTACATTAAGTATTTGTTTATTCAATAGATTAAGTTAAAGTAGTGCAATAAAACAGAAATAAAAAAGTAGTGAGGTAGCGTTCATGGCTTCAATGTCCATTTAGAAATTGAATGGTAGAGGGCAATTTCAACATTTAAGAGGAATTGTAAGTACATGGATGACAGGGGTATTGGGGGGAGGGTATGGTGCAGGTATAGGTTGATGAGACTAGTTAGAATAATAGTTTGGTATGGACTAGGTATGCTAAAGAGCCTTTTTCTGTGCTGTAGTGTTCTATGACTCTGGCTCTCATCCAGGTTACGAACAATTGAGGACACAATACTGTTTCCCATGCCCTCCCACTTCGTAACTGTCTGCCAACCTAAATATTGACTGAGAAATTGGATTCCTGTGTCTTGTCCTCAACTTCATGGACACTTTGATAACTTGTTTTATTCCTTATTATTTTTGAACCAGATTTGCAATAATATAATAGTTATTATAGTGCTCCTTTGTGTTGGAGTGATGGTGTTCCTCAGAAATTGATTTTCTATGATGTGAAGCTTTGACAGAATTTGTTCCATTCACATTGTGTTTATTTAGATTTTTTTCTCTCAAGTTCCATACTAGCACATTTTTTATCCCGTATCTTAAATTTTTGGTAGTGATTTGTGAATTCCATAAGGGTGAATTTCCATTACCTGAACTGTCAAACTTGGACTTGCACTTTATTTGTCGACAGGATTTTGGTAACGGTGTAACAATTATTACTACTTAACATCCAAGAGGGTGTTAAATGTAAATGTTTTATTATCTGTACTGTTCTACGTAGAACACTTGAGCTCCAATTCCTATCTGAGCTGGAAGAAGTTCACTCACCATTGCTACTTTAGGGCAATAAACAGACTTTGCCTGTTGCTATTAATGCTACTTGAAACCAAAAAAAAATGTCAGGCTTTGAAATGGTGGTTGGCAGTAGTTGAGGGGAAGGAAGTCTTAATTTGGAAGATGATATCTGCAGGTAGATTAGTCCAGTGGGCAAAGTCGCAAATGGAATCCAGTCCAAAGATTATTGATGTAATGCATTTGTGGAGGTCAAACAAGGCAATGCCATAGACAATAAATGGTGAGATACTGTAAAATATAGAGTAACAGAAGGACTTTGTCGTGCATGGTGAAGATTTCGGAGTGTCATGAGATAGATGAGTAGTCTGTGTTGCACTTGGGATATCTGCTATTTGTTAATTTGATGATGCTAGAACTCTATGGACTCTAGTTAAACCTCAGTCCTGTGTACAATTCTGCTCACTACGGGAAACGTGTTAATTCACAGGCTACACGGGAGTTGAAATATTAGTTCCAAGATTTGGCAGTTTTACTATGAGCAAAGATTGAGTAGGTTTTTCTTTGGAATAAAGGAGGCTGAAAGGAGCTTAGATCAAAGCTTCCTGTTCATGAGTTCCTCAGCAGAGTGTTCAATAATGACAGGGCATAGATTTGATATAAGTTGTAGAAGGGTTGGAGTGGTGTTGAAGGGGGAAAATATCTTTTCATCAGTGGGGAGTCTGGAACTCACTCCCTTTAAATATTGATGGAGATGGAAGTTTATTTTGCATGCAGGGTTACACGCTGAGAAGAGGAATTAATTTAAATGGCTGTTATTGGCTGGCATGAATGCAGTGGGTTGAAGAGTCTCTTGCACTAGATTTCCATGAAAAGCTCATTATCTTTCTTGCAACTCTCCACAATTCAGGTATTTTCTGAGAGCAACCGTCAGCCGCAGGTTAAATGATATTACAAAGGAAATGGATGTCATTGTTCACACTCTGAGTACCTACCCTGAGATGAATTCATCTATCAAAATGGAAGTTGGAATTGAAGACTGCCTACATATTGAATTTGAATACAACAAGTCAAAGTATGTATAGTGAAATCCTGTTATATTTAACAAATTGGGAAAGGCAGTAAAAACTGCATGTAACCCTAACCACATGAATATTATGAGTGAATGACTATGGAACAAGACTAACTTGATTAATGGATACTTCTCATGTTTAAATTGCATACCTAATTTTCTTCTCATTGGTTGTATCAGCAATGGCTCAGCATTCTTGCCTCATTCAGAAGCTCATTTTCCCTCCTCATGGAATGATCACGGCAAGGAAAGAGATGATTCAACCTATTAAATCCATATCAGGTCTGTGCAAGAGAATCCAACCCGTCTCACTCTTGAGTTCTCCTTATTGCCACTGAGGCTTTCATATTTTATGACATGGAGACCATTTGGTCAATTGCATCAAAGCTGACACCATTCAATTCTCACTCTCCCACTTATTTTTCTGCAACTATTTTGTGTGGCCAGCATCTCCACCTGATTCTCCTCATAATTGGGCTCAGTTACAGTAACCAATTAATCTGCCAACCAACTCATCTTGGGGATGAGAGAGAAAACTAGAGCATCTGGGAGAAGCCTGCAGTCTCCGATTCTGCAAACCTGCCATTATTGGAAGTGAGGATTGAATGGGGATATAGGACCAGTGAAAGAGCAGCACTGCCTGTTGCACCGCTGTGCCTTTCAGCTCCTGTTTCAATGCAATGTTTGAATCTGCCTCCACTTAACAAAATAATGCTTTACGTTCCTAGCAGAATTTAAGGAAGCATGGACATTTTTTCCTCCTAAGTAGCCAACTCTGGTAGTTGTAAATGATCCTATTGTAATAATTTGAAGGAAAGGACAAGATTTTTCCTTCAAATCTGACTTTGGTCAGATGGTCTATTATTGTTGCTCTATGTAAACCAGCTGCTGCATTGCCTACATTGCAACATGACAGAAGTACCTCAATGAATGCAAGGCCCAGACCAAGGGGTATAATGTATGTGTCACGTGATGACCAGAGTTAGACATACAAAATGCTGGAGGAACTCAGCAGGTCAGGCAGTATCTATGGAGGGGAATAAACAGTTGATGTTTCTAGCTGAGACCCCTCATTAGAACTGGAAAAGAAGGGGGTTCGAAATGTCAACGGTTTATTCCTTTCCATAGATGCTGCCAGACCTGCTGAGTTTCTCCAGTATTTTATGTATGTTGCTCTGGATTTCTAGCATCTGCAGAATCTCTTGCATGACTATCATCTTGTCCTTCAACGTTAACATCTTTGAAAGTACCCCATCATTAATATTCCAGTGCAATCTTTGATTAAACCATGACTAATCAAAGTGATAGTATGACCACTAATGCTAGACCAAGGAGTGGAGCTTGATAATTATTTGGTCATTACCCTCCAATAATCTGCAGTGATGCAAAAAAGTCATATTATTTACCTGAAAGAAACTACAACAGTCATTAGCTCAACACCATTAGGACCAAGCTAACTCTGAAAGAACACAATTATTTGACTTCATACCCACATTGGCATGCTGTAATTTCATTATCTACAAAGTCAATTTTAACTGTTTGCCTATTTCTCCCCCCCCCCCTTAATTTATCACCAAGAATCAAAGACCTGCAAGACAATGAGAATGTCACAAATTTTAAGTTGCACACCATCCTAATATATACTTGGACACCACTATTCCATCATTACCATTATCTCAAAGTCCTGTAATTCCATGCACAACACTATTGTGGGCTACTGTCAGAACAAGGATAGCAGAAACTGAATATGATCCACATTTACCTTGGGAAGAAGTAAGAGAAGGGCAGTGCTAATGGCACTACCTTTATATGTGGAACTCGTAGGGAAATGTTAAGTGTCCATCGTGTATCTAACTTACTTTTCCTAAAAGTGTGACATTTATCAGCAGAACATGCATCCTGCTGATAGAAAGTGGTGAATTTCATGCTGTATATTTGAAGAAACTGATGACTATTTTTGAGTGTAATTTTGTTGGTATAAAGCTGTAACTCTCAAACTCCCAGCCTGGCTATGAATGTGACTATACTTGTAGTCCTTTGGAGTTTCTTATGATAATTCATTCACAGTATGACTAAGATTTATGCTTTTGTATCTATTAACTTTAGTTTGTTTTTGAGAAGCAGGTATTTTGGTGCATGCATGTACCAATGCACAACTGAAGTGTGGATTGATTTCCACCTTGTGTAGTGTAAAATTTCACATGTGCAGTGCAGTCACTGCTTGTTTTCATTTGTGTGAAATAGCAGACAAATCCTGAAATGATTGGTGGCACCAGAATGAAATGTGTAGATAATATTGAAGTACGTACTTGAACGAGGAAAAGTGATGTTGCAATAGTTACATCACGGAAGTATTAATCCAGAGACCTGGATGAACAATCTCAAGACTAGAGTTCCAATGCTACCATGGTAGCTGTAGAATTTAAGTTAAATTCAAGTTAGTAATCTGGGACTTGGAAGCAAACTAGTAATTATAATGATTGCAGAACCACTGGATTATCATTTTATTATTCCTTCTGTTTCACTGAAGGCCTGCAGAAGAGGAAATCTGCTATCCTTATTTTTCCATGTGATTTCAGACCCACTTCTGAATCTGAAACTACTTGCTAATTCTATTAAATATTAAGTTTGGACATTTATCCTGATCCCAAAGGCGACGAGCTAATATTTAGTTTATTGCACTGTGAAGTTTGATTTCTTTTTTGGTAAATGTGGACTTTCAAGAAAGTTAATGTAATGAAATTTGACAGTACTAAGGATATTTTTGAATTTTACTAAGTGTTTTATGGATGGACAAATTTAGTGCGTATAAAAAAAGAAAAAAATCAGTGTATTCTGACAACTAAGGAAACTAACACCACTTGACTTTATACTGTAGAATTCCTGCAGCACTTT
Organism: Mobula hypostoma; assembly: GCF_963921235.1. NCBI lineage: Eukaryota > Metazoa > Chordata > Chondrichthyes > Myliobatiformes > Myliobatidae > Mobula > Mobula hypostoma. Next base: position 49,529,066 of record NC_086129.1, read on the forward strand.
GTGCCCTTGTATGGAATAATGATACATTCCTTCATCTTTTGCATTCAAATGTAAAGTAAGAATTTTTCAGGCAGCAATGAAAATACAATACTTTAAGGAGTTGCACAAAAGCAGAGGCATATGAGTGTTCAATTTTTGTCCCTTGTAATTCCAGGTACCATTTGAAGGATGTAATTGTAGGAAAAATATATTTCTTACTGGTTCGCATCAAAATCAAGCATATGGAGATTGACATCATAAAAAGGGAAACCACAGGAACTGGACCAAATGTGTTTCATGAAAATGACACAATAGCAAAGTATGAAATAATGGATGGCGCTCCGGTCAGAGGTGTGTATGTGAAAAATCTTGATTTATGAAGCAGAGTGGTAAAACTTGTCTTTGTGGTATTGTGGTAATAAGACAAGAACACTTGGGGTCGTCTTGTCTTATTACCGCAATAAAATTTGGCCTTTGGCTTGTAGTTAAGGAGAAACAGCTTCAGGTGTTTTTCCTGCTTGCGCTTTTTGTTGAGGTTAGCTTTCTACCTGATGCCAGTACATAACTGCAGAACACAATTATTTTCTGTGATCATATGAACAGGTTTCTCAGAAGATTGAGGACAGTATGGTTAGATTACAACTGTAACATTGGTCAGCTGGGGTGTCTGAAGTGTGCAGTCTTGAAATTACTTCTGAGATCTTGAAAAAATGTTAGTAGCTTCACATTCCTGTTTGCAGAATGCATTAATGTGCATGTATGCTGTGGAAATGGTTGACAAAATTTTTAAGAAAGTTGCAACTTGCAGAGAAATTTCTGCATTTAGGTTGACAGTGATTTCCTGATTCTTTTCCAATGTTGTATTACATATGGAGTTCAGCAGGAGAAGACTCGATGGGCAAAATGGCCTTATTCTGCTCCCATGTCTTATGGAGAATATGGTTGGTGCAGTTAATTAAGGTCAAAATAAAATTTATTTTCAATGTACTAATATGATACCATATACTACCTCAAGGTTAATTTTCTTGCTGCCATTTACAGAAAAATACAGAATTTACAAAAACAATACATGAACAGAGGCTGACAATGTGCAAAAGAAGAAAAATAATCCAAATATTTTTTTTTTAACTGAGAATGAGTTGTAGAGTCTTTGAACGTGAGTCTTTAGGTTGTAGAATCAATTTTGAGTTGTGATGACTGCATTTACTTGCCCATGCTGGTTTAGGAGCCTGATAGTTGAAGGGCAATAACCGTTCCTGAACCTTTGGCTCCTGTACCTCCTGCCCAACTGTAGTATTGAGAAAAGGGCATGATCAAGATGGTGGGGATCTTTGGATGCTGTTTTCTTGTGCAGTGCTCCTTGTAGATGTGCTCAATGGTGGGGAGGGCTCAGTCTGTGACAGACTTGAGCAGTATCCACCACTTTGAATAGACATTTCCATTCCTGGGCTTTAGTATTTCTATACCAGGCCGTGATGCAACCAGTTCGAATAGTCTCCACCATGCATTTGTAGAGGTTTGTCAAAGTTTTTAGTGACGTGCCGAATCTACACAAAATTATGAGAAGATAGAGGCATTGTCGTGCCTTTTTTGTGATGGCACACATGAGCTGGTGAGAATGAAGCTAATTTTTTGGCTTTTTCATGAAGGGAGTTGAAGATTGCCCACAGAAACACATTGTCATATCACCTTGCCATTCTGTATCTGAATATCTTCAAGTATCACACTGGTAGTTGAGCAAAAAAAATCTATTTCAATATGACTGGTAGCAAATTCTAGTGCATTATTATTGATTTGGACTGTGGAGGATGCTGGCAATGCCGCATGTATTGCCTGTTCCCCGTTCCAACTAATTTCACAACTTCAGATGAAGCATCTTCAATAGATACTGTCTTATCTACTGAAACCATTTTTTGTTTTTAGTTGGTGAATGTTCCAAAGCTGCAGAAGAAATAAACTCCATTTGTTACTTAATGTTGCTGCTGAGTAAGGATTCAATTTACTTGTTGAGTCTCGTGATCCACTTTAAAATAATGCATTTAATTTGTGTGGGAATTCATATTTGCAATTAATTACTAAGAACAACAGGAGAGTAACCCGATAGAACCTCCACTAAATGTTGCTCACTGAAATTTGTTCGGGATTCTCTAACTAATAGTGAGTACTTGAAGTATAAAATGATTACGTCCTTGGAACCGTATCCAACGTTACAGTTAACCCTAAACCCCAACCTCTGCAGGCATTGCTCATTTCTGTAAGCACCAGCAGAAAAATCAGAAAATCACAACATCCTCCTCTGCATTAGTACTGGAAATTTTGTTATCTTTGAGGAATAATAGTTCATTTGGCTACATCACCGTAGAAACTAGGCATAGAATTAGGATATTTAGTCCTTTTTAAGGCATTTACCATTCAGTGTGATCATGGTTGACCACTCGTCTAAATACTCCTGCTTTCTCCTCATACCCCTTAGTTGCCTTTTTAGCATCTAGAAATTTTAACACTTCAAATATATTCAGTGACTGGTCCTCCACTGCCCTCTGTTGTGACATCCACAGATCCACCACCTCTGAGTGAAGAAATTTCTCCATCTGAGACCTATATCTTTTGTATTGTAACCTGAGACTCAGTCCCCTTGTTTTGAGGACTGTAGCCAGGTATCATCCTTGCTATATCAGTCTAGCCCCAGTGAAATTTGTTGTATTTGGATTTCTCCCTCATTTAGTTATACGCCAGTGAATGCAAACCTAACCAACTCAATTTCTCATTGTATAACAATTCAGCCACTCCAGCTATTAGTCTGGTGAGCTTTCATTGCTCTTTCTTTAACAGGGAGCCCTAAAATATGTGCACGTACCTCAGGCATGGTCTCACCAAGGCTACGTGTAATTAATAAATTAAAACCAATGCTGGAAATACTCAGGTCAGGCTACGTATGTAGAAACAGACTTAACATTTCGGGTTGAAGGCTCACTTGGGCATTTCCTTATATTTAAGGTTTCCAACAGCTGTAGTTTTTAATTTTTCATTTCCTGTATAATTTAAACAAGGCATCATCACTCCTGTACTCGAATCCTGATGTTGGCCTTCTCAGCACAACACTTGGTGCCTTTACTTCTCATAGTTCCTACACACTCATTCCTTTTGTAATTAGTGTACAAGTACAGTCAAGATTCTTTGTACATCAGTGTTTCCCAGTTTAACTTAACTGAAATAATATTTGGCCTTATAATCTGCACAGTATAGCATCTTCCATGTTTTTTCTGCTTGTTAAGTTTGTGATGTCAACCTGTAACGTTGTGCATCATGAATCAGAAAGCACTCTAATTACCTCTTATGCCAGTTCAGACAGTTGGTGACCATAATACACTATATAGAAACATAGAAAATAGGTGCAGGAGTAGGCCATTCGGCCCTTCGAGCCTGCACTGCCATTTATTATGATCATGGCTGATCATCCAACTCAGAACCCCGCCCCAGCCTTCCCTCCATACCCCCTGACCCCTGTAGCCACAAGGGCCATATCTAACTCCCACTTAAACATAGCCAATGAACTGGCCTCAACTGTTTCCTGTGGCAGAGAATTCCACAGATTCACCACTCTCTGTGTGAAGAAGTTTTTCCTAATCTCGGTCCTAAAAGGCTTCCCCTCTATCCTCAAACTGTGACCCCTCGTTCTGGACTTCCCCAACATCGGGAACAATCTTCCTGCATCTAGCCTGTCCAATCCCTTCAGGATCTTATACGTTTCAATCAGATCCCCCCTCAATCTTCTAAATTCCAACGAGTACAAGCCCAGTTCATCCAGTCTTTCTTCATATGAAAGTCCTGCCATCCCAGGAATCAATCTGGTGAACCTTCTTTGTACTCCCTCTATGGCAAAGATGTCTTTCCTCAGATTAGGGGACCAAAACTGCACACAATACTCCAGGTGTGGTCTCACCAAGGCCTTGTACAACTGCAGTAGTACCTCCCTGCTCCTGTACTCGAATCCTCTCGCTATAAATGCCAGCATACCATTCGCCTTTTTCACCGCCTGCTGTACCTGCATGCCCACTTTCAATGACTGGTGTATAATGACACCCAGGTCTCATTGCAGCTCCCCTTTTCCTAATCGGCCACCATTCAGATAATAATCTGTTTTCCTATTTTTGCCACCAAAGTGGATAACTTTACATTTATCCACATTAAATTGCATCTGCCATGAGTTTGCCCACTCACCCAACCTATCCAAGTCACCCTGCATCCTCTTAGCATCCTCCTCACTGCTAACACTGCCACCCAGCTTCGTGTCATCCGCAAACTTGGAGATGCTGCATTTAATTCCCTCATCCAAGTCATTAATATATATTGTAAACAACTGGGGTCCCAGCACTGAGCCTTGCGGTACCCCACTAGTCACCGCCTGCCATTCTGAAAAGGTCCCGTTTATTCCCACTCTTTGCTTCCTGTCTGCTAACCAATTTTCCACCCACACCAATACCTTACCCCCAATACCGTGTGCTTTAAGTTTGCACACTAATCTCCTGTGTGGGACCTTGTCAAAAGCCTTTTGAAAATCCAAATATACCACATCCACTGGTTCTCCCCTATCCACTCTACTAGTTACATCCTCAAAACATTCTATGAAATTCGTCAGACATGATTTTCCTTTCACAAATCCATGCTGACTTTGTCCGATCATTTCACCGCTTTCCAAATGTGCTATTATCACATCCTTGGTAACTGACTCCAGCAGTTTCCCCACCACCGACGTTAGGCTAACCGGTCTATAATTCCCCGGTTTCTCTCTCCCTCCTTTTTTAAAAAGTGGGGTTACATTAGCCACCCTCCAATCCTCAGGAACTAGTCCAGAATCTAACGAGTTTTGAAAAATTAACACTAATGCATCCACTATTTCTTGGGCTACTTCCTTAAGCACTCTAGGATGCAGACCATCTGGCCCTGGGGATTTATCTGCCTTCAATCCCTTCAATTTACCTAACACCACTTCCCTACTAACATGTATTTCCCTCAGTTCCTCCATCTCACTGGACCCTCTGTCCCTTACTATTTCTGGAAGATTATTTATGTCCTCCTTAGTGAAGACAGAACCAAAGTAATTATTCAATTGGTCTGCCATGTCCTTGCTCCCCATAATTAATTCACCTGTTTCTGTCTGCAGGGGACCTACATTTGTCTTTACCAGTCTTTTCCTTTTTACATATCTATAAAAGCTTTTACAGTCCGTTTTTATGTTCCCCGCCAGTTTTCTCTCATAATCTTTTTTCCCCTTCCTAATTAAGCCCTTTGTCCTCCTCTGCTGAACTCTGAATTTCTCCCAGTCCTCAGGTGAGCCACTTTCTCTGGCTAATTTGTATGCTACTTCTTTGGAATTGATACTATCCCTAATTTCTCTTGTCAGCCACAGGTGCACTACCTTCCTTGATTTATTCTTTTGCCAAACTGGGATGAACAATTGTTGTAGTTCATCCATGCAACCTTTAAATGCTTGCCATTGCATATCCACCGTCAATCCTTGAAGTGTCATTTGCCAGTCTATCTTAGCTAATTCACGTCTCATACCTTCAAAGTTACCCCTCTTTAAGTTCAGAACCTTTGTTTCTGAATTAACTATGTCACTCTCCATATTAATGAAGAATTCCACCATATTATGGTCACTCTTACCCAAGGGGCCTCTCACGACAAGATCGCTAATTAACCCTTCCTCATTGCTCAAAACCCAGTCCAGAATAGCCTGCTCTCTAGTTGGTTCCTCAACATGTTGGTTCAAAAAACCATTCCGCATACATTCCAAGAAATCCTCTTCCTCAGCACCTTTACCAATTTGGTTCACCCAGTCAACATGGAGATTGAAGTCACCCATTATAACTGCTGTTCCTTTATTACACACATTTCTAATTTCCTGTTTAATACCATCTCCGACCGCACTACTACTGTTAGGTGGCCTGTACACAACTCCCACCAGCGTCTTCTGCCCCTTAGTGTTACGCAGCTCTACCCATATCGATTCCACATCTTCCCGGCTTATGTCCTTCCTTTCTATTGCGTTAATCTCTTCTCTAACCAGCAACGCCACCCCACCTCCCCTTCCTTCATGTCTATCCCTCCTGAATATTGAATATCCCTGAACGTTGAGCTCCCATCCCTGGTCACCCTGGAGCCATGTCTCTGTGATCCCAACTATATTATAATCATTAATAACAATCTGCACTTTCAATTCATCCACCTTATTACGAATGCTCCTTGCATTGACACATAAAGCCTTCAGGCGCTCTTTTACAACTCTCTTAGCCCTTGTACAATTATGTTGAAAAGTGGCCCCTTTTAATGCTTGCCCTGGATTTGTCGGCCTGCCACTTTTACTTTTCTCCTTTGTACTTTTTGCTTCTACGCTCACTTTACACCCCTCTGTCTCTCTGCGCTGGTTCCCATCCCTCTGTTGTGAACTAACCTCCTCACGCCTAGCCTCTTTAATTTGATTCCCACCCCCCAACCATTCTAGTTTAAAGTCACCTCAGTAGCCCCCGCTAATCTCCCTGCCAGGATATTGGTCCCCCTAGGATTCAAGTGTAACCCGTCCTTTTTGTACAGGTCACGCCTGCGCCAAAAGAGGTCCCAATGATCCAAAAACTTGAATCCCTGCCCCCTGCTCCAATCCCTCAGCCACGCATTTATCCTCCACCTTATCGCATTCCTACTCTCACTGTCGCGTGGCACAGGCAGTAATCCCGAGATTACTACCTTTGCGGTCCTTTTTCTCAACTCCCTTCCTAGCTCCCTATATTCTCCTTTCAGGACCTCATCCCTTTTCCTACCTATGTCATTGGTACCTATATGTACCACGACCTCTGGCTCCTCACCCTCCCACTTCAGGATATCTTGGACACGATCAGAAATATCCGGGTCTCTGGACTGCGTCCACAGAATCGCCTATCTGACCCCTTTACTATCGAGTCCCCTATCACAACTGCCCTCCTCTTCCTTGCCCTACCCTTCTGAGCTACAGGGCCAGACTCTGTGCCGGAGGCACGGCCACTGTCGCTTCCCCCGGGTAAGCTGTCCCCCCCAACAGTACTCAAACAGGAGTACCTGTTGTTAAGGGGCACAGCCACCGGGGTACTCCCCATCACCTGACTTTTCCCCTTCCCCCTCCTAACCGTGACCCACTTGTCTGCCTCCCGTGGCCCCGGCGTGACCACCTGCCTTCCACTCCTCTCTATCACCTCCTCGCTCTCCCTGACCAGACGAAGGTCATCGAGCTGCAGCTCCAGTTCCGTAACGCGGTCCCTTAGGAGCTGCATCTCGATGCACTTGGCGCAGATGTAGACGTCTGGGAGGCTTGGAGACTCCAGGGCCTCCCACATCCGACACCAAGAACAGCAAACTGCCCTCACAGTCATAATGCCCCTCTCCTCAAATAGCAACAGAAAATGAATGCCAAACCTTCGTCGCCTCGCCCGTTTCCGCCGAAGCCCGTTGAGCCGAAGCCCTTAAGTCTTCACTCTGCTCCCGGCTCACTACGCTGCCCGCTCTATGAGGCTTTGTTCCTTTTAAATCTGCCGCGCTGCACTGCCCAACGTCACACGCCTGCGCAGTCCCACCTCTCAGAAAGCCGTTGGAGAAAAAAAATAACGAAAATTTCAAAAATCTCTTTATCAAACCAGAAAATCCATAATAGGCCATAAGATATGGGAGCAGAAATAGGCCATTCGCCTATTGAGTCTGCACCATTTCATTGTGGCTGATCCATTTCCCTCACAACCCTGTTTTCCTGCCTTCTCCCCACAACCTTTCACGTCCTGACTAATCAAGAACCTATCAATCTCCACCTGAAATGCATTTGGCCTCCACAGCTGCCTATGGCAGTGAATTCCACAGATTCAGTATCCTCTGGCTTTAAAAAAAAAAAAAATCTTCATCATTTCTGTTCTAAATGAATGCCCCTCTATTTTGAGGCTGTGCCTTTTGGTCCTAGACTCCACCACTAAAGGAAATATCCACTCTGTCTAGGTCTTTCAACATTCGACAGGTTTCAATAAGATTATCCCCTACCCCCCCCACCCCATTCTTCTGAATTTCAGCAAGTACAACCCCAGAGCCTTCAATCGCTGCTTGTATGATAACCCTTTCATTCCCGGAATTATTCTTGTGAACCTCTTCTGAACCCCCTCCAATGTTAACATATCCTTTCTTAAATAAGTGGGCCAGAACTGCTCATGATACTCCTGGTGAAGCATCACCAGTGCCTCATACAGCCTCAGTATTACATCTTTGCTTTTACAGTGCCTATGAAAAGTATTCACCCCCCCCGCCCCCGGGAAGTTTTCAGTTTTACGGTTTTACAACACTGAATCACAGTGGATTTTTTTTTGACACTGATCAACAGAAAAAAGACTTGTGTCAAACCAAAAACAGATCTCCCCAAAGTGATCGAAATTACAAATATAAAACACAAAATAATTGATTGCATAAGTATTCATGCACTCCCCCCCCTTAATATGACACACCAAATCATCACTGATGCAGCCAATGGTTTTAGAAGTCACATAATTAGTTAAATGGAGATCACCGTATGCGGTCAAGGTGTTTCAATTAATTGTAGTAAAAATACAAACTGCATCTGGAAGGTCCAATTGCTGGTGAGTCAGTATCCTGGCAAAAACTACACCATGAAGACAAAAGAACACTCCAAGCAACTCGTAAAAAGCACACAAGTCGGGAGGCAGATACAAGAAAATTTCCAAGTCACTGAATATCCCTTGGAGTATAGTCAAGTCAATCGTCAAGAAATGGAAAGAATATGGCACAGCTGTAAATCTGCCTGGAGCAGGCCATCCTCAAAAACTGAGTGACCATGCAAGAAGGGAACTAGTGAGAGAGACCTGTGACAACTCTGGAGGAGTTCCGAGCTTCAGTGGCTGTGATGGGAGAGACTGCACATACCACAACTGTTGCTTGAGTGTTTCACCAATCGCGGCTTTATGGGAGAGTGGCAAAGAGAAAGCCACTGTTGAAAAAATACTCACATGAAATTTGGTTACAGCTTTGCCAGAAGGTATGTGGGAGACTCTGAATTCAGGTGGAAGTAGGTTCTATGGTCTGATGAAACCAAAATGGAGTTTTTTGGCCATCAGACTAAACACTATTTTTGATATAAGCAAAACACCGCACATCATCAAAAACACACCATCTCTACTGTGAAGCATGGTGGTCCATGCATCATGCTGTGGGGATGCTTCGCTGCAGCAGGCCCTGGAAGGCTTGTGAAGGTAGAGGGTAAAATGAATGCAGCAAAATACAGGGAAATCCTGGAGGAAAACCTGATGCAGTCTGCAAGAGAACTGCAACTTGGGAGAAGATTTGTTTTCCGGCAAGAAAATGACCCCAAGCATAAAGCCAAAGCTACACAGGAATGGCTTGAAAACAACAAAGTTAATGTCCTGGAGTGGTCAAGTCAGAATCTGGACCTCAATCCAATTGAGAATTTGTGGCTGGACTTGAAAAGGGCTGTTCACTCATGATCCTCATGCAATCTGACAGAGCTTGAGCAGTTCTTAAAAAGAAGAATGGGGAAAAATTACTGTGTCTAGATGTGCAAAGCTGATAGAGACCTATCCACACACTCAAGGTAGTAATTGCTGCCAAAGGTGCTTTCTACTAAATACTGACTTGAAGGGGGTGAGCAGTGTCAAAAAAGCCAAATGAAATCCTCTGTGATCAAATGTTGTAAAACAATAAAACATGAAAACTTCCAAGGGATGTGAATACTTTTTATAGGCACTGTATATTCTAGTCCTCTTGAAATGAGTGCTAACATTGCATTTGCCTTCCTCACCACTGACTCAACCTGTAAATTAACCTTTAGGGAATCCTGCACAAAGATTCCCAAATCCCTTTGTACCTCGGATTTTTGAATTTTCTCCCCGCTTAAAAAATAGTCTTCTGCTTTTAATCTTTCTACCAAAGTGCATGGCATACACCTCCTGACACTGTATTCCATCTACCATTTCTTTTCCCATTCTTCTAATGTTTCTAAGACGTTCTGAAGGCTCGTCGCTTCCTCAAAACTACCTGCCCCTCCACCTATCTTCGTACTGCCTGCAGTCTTGGCTAAAAAAAACTGTCAGTTTCATCATCCAAATTGTTGACAGGCAACATAAAAAGTGGTCCCAATGCAGATCCTTGTGGAATGCCACTAGTCACCAGCAGCCAACCAGAAAAGGCTCCCTTTATTCCTACACAACATCCACCAATTCTCCTTTGTCTATCCTGTTTGTTATTTCTTCAAAGAATTCCTACATGTTTGTCAGGAAAGATTTTCCTTTAAGGAAGCCATGGCGACTAGGGCCTATTTTATCATGTGCCTCCAAGTACCCCAAAACCATCACCTATACAATCAACTCCAATATCTTCCCAACCACTGAGGTCAGGCTAACTGGCCTATAAATTTTCTTCAGCTTCTCTCCCTCAAATAGTGAAGTGACATTTGCAATTTTCCAGTCCTCTGGAACCATGCCAGAATCATTTGATTCTTGAAAAATCATTATTAATGCCTCCACAATCTCTTCAGCCACCTCTTTCAGAATTTTGGGGTATAGTTCATCAGGTCCAGATGACTTATCTGCCTTCAGACCTTTGTTTCCAAAGCACCATCTTCCTAGTAATGGTAACTTCACTCACTGATGCCCCCTGACAGTGTCTTTCACAGTGAAGACTGATGCAAAATACTTATTCAGTTCATCCGCCAATTCATTGTCTCTTGTTACTACCTCTCCAGCGTCATTTTCCAGTGGTCCGATATGTACTCTTACCTCTCTTTTATTCTCCATGTATTAAAAAAAAGACTTTTGGTACCAATTTTGATATTATTGGCTAGCTTACCTTCATATTTCATCTTTTCCATCTTGTGGTTTTTTTTGTTGCCTTCTGTTGGTTTTTAAAAATTTCCCAATTCTCTCACTTCCCACTAATTTTTGCTGTATTATGTGACCTCTCTTTTGCTTTTATGTTGATTTTTTTTTTTTTTTCGCTTCCCTTGTCAGCCATGGTTGTGTCATCCTGTCTCTAGAAAACTTCCTCCTCTTTGGGACGTTTTTATCCTGCACCACCTTAATTGCCCCCAGAAACTCCAACCATCGTCCATGCTTGTGTACCCTTGTATCCCCTTCCAGTTAACTTTGGTCAGCTCCTCTCTCCTTCTGTAATTTCCTTTACTCCACTGTAATACTAGTACACTTGACTTAGCTTCTCCCTCTCAAATTGCAGGGTGAATTCAGAATCAGGTTTATTATCACTGGTATGTGATGTGAAATTTGTTAACTTAGTAGCAGCAGTTCAATGCAATACATATATAGAAGATAAAATATAATAAATAAGTAAACTTATTAAGTATACTTCATACAGTATACCTATATTGAATAGATAAAAAATTGTGCAAAAAACAAATACTATATATATTTTTTTAAAAAGTGAGGTAGTGTCCAAGGGTTCAATGTCCATTTAGGAATCGGATGGTAGAAGGGAAGCTGTTCCTGAATCGCTGAATGTGTGCCTTCAGGCTTCTGTACCTCCTACCTGATGGTAACAGTGAGAAAAGGGCATGTCCTGGGTGCTGGAGGTCCTTAATAATGGACACTGCCTTTCTGAGGCACTGCTCCTTGAAGATATCCTGGGTACTTTGTAGGCTAGTACCCAAGATGGAGCTGACTAAATTTACAACCCACTGCAGCTTCTTTCGGTCCTGTGCTGTAGCGCCCCACCCCCCCCCCACCCACCCCATACCAGATTGTGGGAATGATAGTATTAAATGCTGAGCTATAGTCGATGAATAGTCAAGTCACTTTTTATTGTCATTTCGACCATAACTGCTGGTACAGTACACAGTAAAAATGAGACAATGTTTTTCAGGACCATGGTGCTACATGAACAATACAAAAACTACAGTGAAATATGTAAAAAAAAAAAAAACACAAAACTACACGAGACTACGTACCTACCCAGGACTGCATAAAGTGCACAAAACAGTGCAAGCATTACAATAAATAATAAACAAGACAATAGGGACAGTGGAGGGCAGTAGGTTGGTGTCAGTCCAGGCTCTGGGTATTGAGGAGTCTGATGGCTTGGGGGAAGAAACTGTTACACAGTCTGGTCATGAGAGCCCGAATACTTCGGTGCCTTTTGCCAAATGGTTGGAGGGAGAAGACTTTGTATGAGGGGTGTATGGGGTCCTTCATAGTGCTGTTTGCTTTGTGGATGCAGCGTGTGGTGTTAATGTCTGTAATGGCGGGAAGAGAGATCCCGATGATCTTCTCAACTGACCTCACTATCCGCTGCAGGGTCTTGCAATCGAGATGGTGCAATTCCCGAACCAGGCAGTGATGCAGCTGCTCAGGATGCTCTCAATACATCCTCTGCAGAATGGGGGGTGGGAGATGGACTTTTCTCAGCCTTCGCAGAAAGTAGAGACACTGCTGGGCTTTCTTTGCTATGGAGCTGGTGTTGAGGGACCAGGTGAGATTCTCTGCCAGGTGAACACCAAGAAATTTGGTGCTGTTAATGATCTCTACGGAGGAGTCGTCGATGCTCAGAGGAGAGTGGTCGCTCCGTGTCCTCCTGCAGTCGTCAACCATCTCTTTTGTTTTGTTCACATCCAGAGACAGGTTGTTGGCTCTGCACCAGTCCGTTAGCTGCTGCACCTCCTCTCTGTACGCTGACTCATCGTTCTTGTTGATGAGACCCACCATGGTCGTGTCATCGGCGAACTTGATGATGTGGTTCTAGCTGTGTGTTGTAGCACAGTCGTGGGTCAGCAGAGTGAACAGCAGTGGACTGAGCACACAGCCCTGGGGGGCCCCCGTGCTCAGTGTGATGGTGTTGGAGATGCTGCTCCCGATCCGGACTGACTGAGGTCTCCCAGTCAGGAAGTCTAGGATCCAGTTGCAGAGGGAGGTGTTCGGGCCCAGTAGGCTCAGCTTTCCAGTCAGTTTCTGAGGAATGATTGTGTTGAATGCTGAACTGAAGTTTATGAACAGCATTCGAACGTACGTGTCTTTTTTTTCCCCAGGTGGATTAGGGCCAGGTGGAGGGTGATGGCAATGGCGTCGTCTGTTGAACGGTTGGGATGGTACGCGAACTGCAGGGGGTCCAGTGAGGGGGGCAGCAGGGTCTTGATGTGCCTCATGACGAGCCTCTCGAAACACTTCATGATGATGGATGTGAGTGCGACAGGACGGTAGTCTTTGAGGCAGGACACTGAAAACTTCTTCAGCACGGGGACGATGGTGGGAGCCTTGAAGCACGTAGGAATGACGGCGCTGCTCAGGGAGATGTTGAAGATGTCAGTGAGAATATCTGCTAGCTGGTCTGCACATCCTATAAGTACTCTGCCAAGAATATTGTCTGGTCCAGCAGCCTTCCGTGGGTTGACCCTGCACAGAGTTCTCACATCGGCCACAGCACCTGGTCATTTGGAGGAGGGGTGGTCTTCCTCGCCGCTACATTATTTTCCACCTCAAAACGAGCATAGAAGTTGTTCAGCACATCTGGGAGGGAGGCATCACCCGCCCAGTCAGGTGATGTTGTCCTGTAGTTGGTGATAACATCCTGACATAGTGTTTGTGTTGTCCAGTTGGTCTAAACCATGTGGAGAGCCATTGACATTGCATCTGCCATTGACCTATTGTGGCGATAGACAAATTGCAGAGGGCCCAGGTCCTTGCGGAGGCAGAAGTTCAGTCTAGTCATGACCAACCTCTCAAAGCATTTCATCACTGTAGATGTGAGTGCTACTAGATGATAATCATTAAGGCAGCTCACATTATTCTCCTTAGGCACTGGTATAATTGTTGCCTTTTTGAAGCAAGTGGGAACTTTTGCCCATAGCAGTGAGAGGTTGAAAATGTTCTTGAATACTTCCGCCAGTTTGTTGTCACAGGTTTTCAGAGCCTTACCAGGTACTCCATCCGGACCTTCAGCCTATTATGACCTATCCTACTATGAGCACTGGCCCCTAATGGTTCCTTGACCTGAAGCTCCCTAATCATATCGGGTTTATTACACAACACCCAATCTAGATTTGTTGATCACTCATGCTGATTCAACCTCAAGCTGCGCTAAAAAGTCACCTCAGATACATTCCACGAAGCATCTCTTGTGATCCAGCATCAGCTTGATTTTCCCGATCTATCTGCATATTGAAATCCCCCATGACAATTGTAACATTGCCCTTTTGACATGCTTTTCCTACCTCATGCTATAATTGGTAGCCCACATCCTGGTTATTGCTCAGAGGCCTATATACAAGTCCCATCAGGGTGGTCTTACCCTTTCAGTTTCTTCTCTACCCACAAGGATTCAACATCTTCTGATCCTCTGTCACCTCTTTCTGAAGACTTGATTTCATTTTTTTTAACCAGCAGAGCTGTTCCTCTGCCTAGTAGCCTGTCCTTTCAGTGGATTGTTTCCTTGGATATTAAGCTCCCAACTACAGTCTTTCGGTCATGACTCTGTGATACTCACAATGTCAAGCGTACCAATCTCTTAACTGTGCTACGAGATCGTTTACCTTATTTCGTATACTGTGCATTCAAGTTTTACACCTTCAGCCCTATATTTGTCAACCTTACCGATTTTTTTTTTCCTCCCTTATTACTCTACAACTCATTCCAGTAACTGCAATTTTGCCCTATCATCTGCCTGTCCTTCCTGACAGCCTCACTATACACTACCTCAGCCTGTTAACCAAAATCCCTATCCTCAGCCCTATTACTGTTTCCCACCCCTGTGCCAAATTAGTTTAAACCCTCCCCAGCAGCTCAAGCAAACCTGCCCACAAAGATTCTTGGTGGATTCTTGATTGGTCAGGACATGAAGGGATATGCAAGGGTTTGGGGGGAGAGGGGGGAGGCAGGCGATTGGGGCTGAGAGGGAAAATGGATCAGGCATGATAAAATGGCGGAGGAGACTAAATGTGCCAAATGGCCTAACTCTGTTCCTATATCTTGTGGTCTTGTATTGGTTCCCCTCAGGTTCAGGTGTAGCCTGTCCCTGTTGTACAGTTTATATCTTCCCCAGAAGAGATCACAATGATGCATAAATCTGAAACCCTGCCCCCTAGACTAGTTTCTCAGCCATGCATTCATCTGCCAAATCATCCCATTCTTGCCCTCATTGGCGCGTGGCACAGGCAGTAATCCAGAGATTGTTACCCTGGAGGTCCTGTTTTTCAGCTTTCTACCTAGCCCTCTAAATTCTTTCTTTAGGACCTCCTCTCTTTTCCTTCCTATGTTATTGGTACCAATATATACTAAGATGTCTCGCTGCTCACCCCTCCCCTTTTAGAATGTTGTGGACAAGATCAGAGACATCCCTGACCCTGGCACCTGGGAGGCTACATACCATCTGGGTCTGTCTGTCATGTTCGGAGACTCTCCTATCTGCTGCTCGAATGATAGAATATCCTGTCACCACCTCATTTGTCCTCTTGCCGCTTCCCTTCCGAATCTGAGTGCCAGAGACCCAATTTATCCTGGTACATTTCAAATATTGAAAAGGCCTAGATACAGAGGACAGAGAGGGCGTTTCCTATAATGGATGAGTCTCAGACCAGAAGGCACAACCTCAGCGTACAAGTACGTCCCTTTAGAACAGAAATGAGGAATTTCTTTAACCAGGCGGTCATGAATCTTTGGAGGCCAAGTCATTGAGTGTATTTAAAGCCAAGTTTTGATAAGATCTTGATTAGTCAGGGTGTCAAAGATTACGGGGAGAAGGCAGGAGAATGGGGTTGATAGGGATAATGAGTCAACTATGATGGAATGCAGAGCAGATTCGATGGGCCAAATGACCTAATTCTGTACCTATGTCTTATGGTCTTTTTAGTACTGAGGTAGCTCCTAGTTGCACCTTGTGCTCTACTCTCTGTAAAAAGGCAAGGTTTTAATTTTGATTGATTCAGGTTTACAGGTTTGTTCTGTTTTAGGTGAATCCATTCCTATTAGGCTTTTTCTGGCTGGATATGAATTGACTCCATCTATGAGGGATATCAACAAGAAGTTCTCTGTACGGTACTACCTCAATCTTGTTCTCATTGATGAGGAAGAAAGGAGATATTTCAAACAGCAGGTAAGTACTAAATAGTGAATAAGAAAGTGTGGGTTAACTTCTGTCGTACCCAAGCGTAGCCAAGAAAGATTGGCAAGTAGTGCAGAATTAAATGCATAATTTAATGTTTTAGAATAGAAAAATATCAGATTCCTGCTATGCACAAGAGCTTCCAGGAATGACTTGCCTCAAAGAATAGAGATTTGCTGTGTAGTTTAAGGCTTTTTAAGCCCATTGCCCATTGCAACTGGAAGGGGCTGTCCAGCCATCTTTTCCCAACTGAAAGCTTGAATCCAGTTGTGGGATCCAGTTTACTTGCATCCTTTTCAAATTTGGATATCTTAAGATCAATTTTTAAAGCATCTTTCCCATTCTAAATCTCTCCATCTGCAGTTTATTCAATCCTGGTATTGCATCATATCTGCATAACATGCAGTGACTTGAAAAGGTATTCAACTCCCACAACTATTTTCACATTTTACTCTCATTTTCTAAATTTAAAATATTGAAGTCTGATATTTTTGAGCTAATCTAAACATTGTGCATCGTCAAATTAAAAGAAAAATTCCAAAACCTATCAACAATTTAATAAAATTAAAAACCGAAATTGAGGATGAAAAAGTATTCATCCCTTTTAGAAACATGGAAAACTTACAGCACAATACAGGCCTTCGGCCCACAGAGTTGTGCTGAACATGTCCCTACCTTAGAAATTACTAGGCTTACCAAGAGCCCTCTATTTTACTAAGCTCCATGTACCTATCTAAAAGTCTCTTAAAAGACCCTATCGTATCCGCCTCCACCACCGTTGCTGGCAGCCCATTCCACGCACTCACCACTCTGAGTAAAAAAACTTACCCTTGATATCTCCTCTGTATCTACTCCCAAGCACCTTAAACCTGTGTCCTCTTGTGGCAGCCATTTCAGCCCTGGGAAAAAGCCTCCGACTACCTACACGATCAATGCCTCTCACGTTTTATATACCTCTCAGGTCACCTCTCATCCTCCATTGCTCCAAGGGAAAAGGCTGAGTTCACTCAACCTATTCTCATAAGGCATGCTCCCCAATCCAGGCAACATCCTTGTAAATCTCCTCTGTACCCTTTCTATGGCTTCCACATCCTTCCTGTAGTGAGGCGACCAGAACTGAGCACAGTACTCCAAGTGGGGTCTGACCAGGTTCCTATATAGCTGCAAGATTACCTCTCGGCTCCTAAATTCAATTCTACGATTAATGAGAGCCAATACACCATATGTCTTCTTAACCACAGAGTCAACCTGCGCAGCTGCTTTGAGTGTCCTATGGACTTGGACCCCCAACCTTTGTGTCATCAGCAAACTTACTAACCCATCCCTCCACTTCCTCATCCAGGTAATTTATAAAAATCACGAAGAGTAAGGGTCCCAGAACAGATCCCTGAGGCACACCACTGGTCAGTGACCTCCATGCAGAATATGACCTGTCTGCAACCACTTTTTGCCTTCTGTGGGTAAGCCAGTTCTGGATCCACAAAGCAATGTCCCCTTGGATCCCATGCCTCCTTACTTTCTCAATAAGCCTTGCATGGGGTACCTTATCAAATGCCTTGCAGAAATCCATATACACTATATCTACTGCTCTTCCTTCATCAATGTGTTTAGTCACATCCTCAAAAAATTCAATCAGGCTCGTAAGGCATGACCTGCCCTTGACAAAGCCATGCTGACTATTCCTAATCATATTATGCCTCTCCAAACGTTCATAAATCCTGCCTCTCAGGATCTTCTCCATCAACTTACCAGCCACTGAGGTAAGACTCTCTGGTCTATAATTTCCTGGGCTATCTCTACCCCCTTCCTTGAATAAGGGAACAACATCCGCAAACCTCCAATCCTCTGGAACCTCTCCTGTCCCTATTGTTGATGCAAAGATCATCGCCAGAGGCGTAATTACTGCACTAACTTCTCTCAGGTGCAACATATTACATCAACAAATTGGATGAGTTGGTAATGAAAACCTTCAATGGATTCATAAGAATACTGTAAATACCCCCTCTCTGTAAGGTCCAACAGTATGGTAGATTTTCAACAGACCAAAACAAAATGAAGATAAAAGAACATTTAAGATGGGTCAGGGAAATGATAATAGAGGAGCACAAATCTGGAGAAGGGTACAAGATTATCTCAAAGACACTGAACATGCCTTGGAGCTCAATGCAGTCCATCATGAAATAGTTGGGGGTGGGGGGGAATGAAACCTTAGGTACACTGCCTAGGTCAGGCCACCCCTCTAAACTTAGTCACCAGAGGAGAATGGTACTTGTAAGAGAGGCTACTGTGATACCAACAGTCACTTTAAGTGAGCTTCAGAAGTCAGTGAGTGCAAGTGGAGATGAAATTCATGGCTCTGCAATCTCGAAAGTCTTGCACTAAATGTATTTCTGGAAGAGTGGCAAGGAAGAAGCCCTGGCTTAAAGAAAACCTATCCTTGCCTGTTAAGGCTTTGCAAGTGTCACTTAGATGTACTATAAATATATGGAAGAAGGTATTGTGGTCGGATGAGACTAAAGTGAAACTTTTTGGCCTCAACACTAAGTGATACGTGTGGAGTAAATCTAATACTGCGCATCAGCCAGTTAACACCATCCATACTGTAAAATCTGATAGAGGTAGCATCGTGCAACAGGAATGCTTTTCAGTACCAGGGACTGGAAATCTGGCATTGATTAATAGGAAGATGAATGCTACTAGGTGCAGAGAGATCCTAGGTAAAAACCTGCTAGCCTCTGCCAGAAAGCTTAAACTGGTGAGGAAATTGGTTTTTCAGCAGGACAATAGAAAACCTACAGCACTATACAGGCCCTTCGGCCCACAAAAGTTGTGCCGAACATGTCTCTACCTTAGAAATTACTAGGGTTACCCATTGCCCTCTATATTTCTAAGCTCCGTGTACTGTGACAACAGACCAAGTTATCAGAAGATTGATGCCGATAAGAGAGAGACAAATGGGGGAAACATTCAGAATGCTAATAAGAGAGAGATGAGAGAGATTAACGAAAAGAGACACAGTTCCGAGTATTGTCAGACCGGTTGCTTTGAACCTGAACTGTTTGAAGTTTGATGGACAGGCGATACCCCAGCAGGGAGATAAAAGGAACAGGTTCGCTAAGGCAAGTGACACACCACAACATCACGAGATAACGAGACCCTGGAAGTGCGTTGTGCCCCCCCCCCTCCACAAGTTGGTGGAAGTTTTGGAGGTCTGGTTGCGGGACCGACCATAGACGCACAGGGTGAAAAGGTACGATTGGCGGGAACCTGGTGTGTGTGTCCGCCCTTGCCTGGGTGCCGGGTTCACCGCAGAAGAACGATCATATCCGGAACGGAGGGGTCACAGTCGGTGACCTCAGAAGACATTACAAAGGGCTCGCCCGAAAGCTAACTGAGAGGAATATCAAAGGTCTGTGTGGAATCCGTTTTGAATGTCATCATTCGCGCTCGTGCGCTCTCTCTCTCTCTCTCTCCCCCCCCCCCCAACGGCACAGCAGCGATTACTGCGAACTGAACTGAACTCTGCGTCACTTGAGACTGATCATTTTGCCTCTAGACTGCGATAGAGCTTGGGTGATTCCTATTACCCTAGTTCTGTGTACATGTGTGTTTTATCATTGCTAACCTGTTGCATTTATATCCTTATGATTAGAGTACTGTGTTACTTATTTCTTTAATAAAACTTTCTTAGTTCCAATAATCCAGACTCCAACTAAGTGGTCCATTTCTGCTGGTTTGGCAACCCAGTTACAGGGTACGTAACAGTACCTATCCAAAAGTCTCTTAAAAGACCCTATGGTATCCGCCTCCACCAGTATTGCCAGCAGCCCATTCCAAGCACTCAGCACTCTGTTTAAAAAAAAACAAACAAATTAAACTTACCCCTGACATGTCCTCTGTACCTACTCCCAAGCACCTTAAATCTGTGCCCTCTTGTGGCAGCCATTTCAGCCCTGGGGAAAAAGCCTCTGACTATCCACACGATCAATGCCTCTCATCATCTTGTACACCTCTATCAGGTCACCTCTCATCCTCCGTCGCTCCAAGGAGAAAAGGCTGAGTTCACTCAACCTGTTTTCATAAGGCTTGCTCCCCAATCCAGGCAACATCCTTGTAAATCTCCTCTGCACTCTTTCTATGGCTTCCACATCCTTCCTGTAGTGAGGTGACCAGAACTGAGTACAGTACTCCAAGTGGGGTCTGACCAGGGTCCTATATAGCTGCAATGTTATCTCTCGGCTCCTAAATTCAATTCCACAATTGATGAAGGCCAATACACCATGTGCCGCCTTAACCACAGAGTCAACCTGCGCAGCTGCTTTGAGTGTCCTATGGACTTGGACCCCAAGATCCCTCTGATCCTCCACACTGCCAAGAGTCTTACCATTAATACTATATTCTGCCATCATATTTGACCTACCAAAATGAACCACTTCACACTTATCTGGGTTGAACTCCACCTGCCACTTCTCAGCCCAGTTTTGCATCCTATCAATGTCCCGCTGTAACCTCTGACAGCCCTCCACACTATCCACCACACCCCTAACCTTTGTGTCATCTGCAAACTTACTAACCCATCCCTCCACTTCCTCATCCAGGTCATTTATAAAAATCACGAAGAGTAAGGGTCCCAGAACAGATCCCTGAGGCACACCACTGGTCAGTGACCTCCATGCAGAATATGACCCGTCTACAACCACTCTTTGCCTTCTGTGGGTAAGCCAGTTCTGGATCCACAAAACAATGTCCCCTTGGATCCCATGCCTCCTTACTTTCTCAATAAGCCTTGCATGGGGTATCATCAAATGCCTTGCTGAAATCCATATACACTACATCTACTGCTCTTCCTTCATCAATGTGTTTAATCACATCCTCAAAAAAAAATTCAATCAGGCTCGTAAGGCACGACCTGCCCTTGACAAAGCCGTGCTGACTATTCCTAATCAATGACCCAAAGTAGATTTCCAAACCAACCATGGAGTGGCTTCAAATGAAGAAAATTGGTATCTTTGAGTAGCCCAGTCAGAGTCCCGACCTTAACCGGATTGCACATCTCTGGCAAGACCTCAAGATTGCTGTCCCCAACTAACCTAGTACAGCTTGAGCAATCTTGCATGGAGAAATGGGAAAACCTTGCTCTTAACTTTGCACAATGCGATGAGACATATCCAAAAAGACTACTGGCTGTAATAGCTGTGAGAGGTGGTTCAAGTAAGTACTGAGCAAAGAGATGATTACTTTTGAACTGCTGATATTTCAGTTTTTGAATTTTAGTTTTTCATGCTCTACAATTTTCCCTTTTTTTGGGGGGGGTTGTACTGTGGAGGTTCTTTGAAAGTCTGGTTCTTTCAAATCCCAGAGTCATGTGTAAAACCAATCCAGTCAATTACATCCCCCAGTCCTTTGACTATCACCCTACAGTTTTTTTTTTCCCTTTGAGTTGGAAGTATGGCCTTTTTTGGAAATCAATAATTGAATCTGCTTCAACTGCTCTGTTTTGTGACCACTGTTTCTATGTGGTGTCAATGTTAATAAAAGGCATCCATTTAACATAAAATTGTGTTGCTGGAAGTCTACTTGTATGCCTTAATATGTGTCTCATAATTAACGTAACAGCTTTATAACTTTTTTTCCCCTGCAGGAAATCACTTTGTGGCGAAAAGGAGATATAGTTCGAAAGAGTATGTCCCACCAAGCCGCTATTGCATCACAGCGTTATGAAGGATCAGCAAATGCTGAAAACAAACCTTTAATTGCAAATCAAGATTCGGATAACTAGTTCACATCTCTGCCTCCATCCTGGTTTCTAGATTAGCAATATAAACTGCAAAACAGAGTATCAATGGACAGAAATGAGTATTCAAAGTTGATTTTATTTTCTTTCAGAAGACACCTTCAGGACAAGAGGAGATGGACTGAAAGTTAAATTGTTGCCTCTGTTTTAATATCAAGTTAAAACAGTTTTTGTGTTGCTTTAAGGATGTGTGATGGAGCATACAAATACAAACAAAGCTTCAAATCTGAGTCCCTCTACCATGAATCTGATGTTCCTCACACATGTTAGTTTTCATCTACCATGAACACCCTAAATGCAACTTCGATTTATTAGCTATGCTATGTGGAAAATCAACAAACCTCCTTTGTGTTGGGTCAATTCTACTCTGTGTTTCTAGTTTTGTATCAGAAATATTTGAATGTTTCCATTAACAATGCACAAAATGTCCTTGTTGCTAAATGGGATCAGTATACTTGGGTACCTGATGGTTGGCATTGACCAAAGAAACTGGTCCTTTGCTGTGTGATTCTGTTGGTTGCTTTTACATAGTTTCTTAATGTCTTAATGTATGCTTCTAAATGACATGGATGTTTAGCAAATAGAAATTCCAAAGTTTCCAGAAATACAAAAGAGATCAACTTGTTCTGAAAATTATTTTGAATGCTTGACTTCAAATTTTGTGGAGACATACATTTGCAGGATTAGTGATTTGCGCATGTATATGTTTTTAAAAATTCCAATTATTTTAAAGTAGAGCTGCCCTTTTTTTTCTGGGAATCGTGATCAGATTTTAATTTTCTAGTTTTCACTCCAGGCAGGAGACGTGCACTGTGTATGAGTAAGGCTAGAAGCACAAATGTTCTAAGGTGGGCTTTCTTTTTAAAGATAATACCCCTTTTACACAAGGCAAGTTCTTTTGATGTTTATAGTAAATTGCTCCTTTTTGCAGTAAATACACAAAGAATTACAATTTAATTGTACAATTATTAATGTTCAATGCACAATTATAGGTCTTTATTAGTACATTTTAAAAATCCTACTTAATTTAACACAACCATTTTAAAGTTAGTTGAAATAGCTGGAGTTGGGAAAAGAGAAAACATTCTCAATGACATCAAGCAATCTGAAATTGTTAATTATGCAGCTAAATATTTAATTTCTGACTGAAGTTGGAGGTTAAATTTACATTATCAGCTACTTTAAAACTTCCCTCTGAAGACATGATGTCAACGTGTGCACTTCAGGGGAAAAAGTCATTCTTAAATCCAGAAAAAGTTATACTATTATTGCAAACACGAGGAAATCTGCAGATGCTGGAAATTCAAGCAACACACACAAAAAATGCTGGTGAACGCAGCAGGCCAGGCAGCATCTATAGGAAGAGGTACAGTCAACGTTTCGGACCGAGACCCTTCGTCAGGACTAACTGAAAGGAGCTAGTAAGAGATTTGAAAGTGGAAGGGAGAGGGGGAGATCTGAAATGATAGGAGAAGACAGGAGGGGGAGGAATGGAGCTAAGAGCTGGAAAGTTGATTGGCAAAAGGGATACGAGGCTGGAGAAGGAAGGGCCCCTCCCCCTTTCTTTCTCCCTAGGCCTCCCGTCCGATGATCCTCTCCCTTCTCCAGCCTCGTATCCCTTTTGCCAATCAACTTTCCTGCTCTTAGCTCCATTCCTCCCCCTCCTGTCTTCTCCTATCATTTTGGATCTCTGCTTCCCCCTCCCACTTCCAAATCTCGTACTATCTCTTCTTTCAGTTAGTCCTGACGAAGGGTCTCAGCCCGAAACATCGACTGTACCTCTTCCTATAGATGCTGCCTGGCCTGCTGCGTTCACCAGCATTTTTTGTGTGATACTATTATTGGTGACATCCACTTTTGTATGGGCTGCCATTTGTTTTCCCTTTGTTTCCACCTTTTCCTAAAAAGCCCTTTAACGTAATCATGTATCTACGCAAAGTGAAACTAATTAAATTTGCTTAAATAGCTGTTGTGTCTGAGAGACCAGGACCTGCTTGCTATTTTGATCTATTATGCAGATTTTTACACTTGGTTGATTCCTAGCTGTGTTGAGATGGGATTTGTTTCTGACTAGGTATTGGAAAAGGAGGAGTATGGAAAAAGAGCCTGTGGCAACTGAGACACAAGGAGACTTGTGATTTTTGTGGACTGCTTGATTCCTAAAAAAAAAGTCACATTGATTGGTTAGTGCATAATTTAGATTGGAAATCCGGCTAGAGATTTGGATTTTGGGAATGGAGGTTGGTGTATCATCCCCCTCCCTCACCTACCTATCAACCCTTCTCACCTGGATCAGCCTTATCACCTGCCAGTTCTTGATCCATCCCTTCCCCCACCTTTTTATACTGGCCATCTCCACACTTTCTGGTCCTGTTGAAGGGTCTTAAATTGAAATACTGACTGTCCATTTCCCTCCATTGATGCTGTGAGACCAGCATTTTGTTGCTCCTAAATATCATCTTGTATCTGCCACTATAGATGAAAAAGCCTTTGTACAGGGATTTAAAAACATTATTTACTGCAGTTTTAAACATGTATAAATGCATTTCTGGATAAAATACTTTGAAGTACTTGCAATATGTCTACATTTTGACTACGTGCTTGGCCTTGAGCTTCCAGTTATTACATCACTTTATTTGTGTACACCTACTCTAAGCTGTCTTTGCAGTTCCACTGGTCAACTCATTGTAAGACCAAGGGGAAAACGCCATCTTCTGACTGGGCACATTAGGTTTATGGACTCTACTCAAATAAATTAAAAGGTGTCAGCACTTCTGGCCTTTTCTCAGAATTTTAGCTGTCATTCCACAATGCTTGGGGTCCTGATGAATCTCATCCTGAAACGCCATCTGTTTATTCCTCTCTGTAGATGCTGCCTAATCTGCTGCTGAGGTCCTCCAGAATTTTGTTACTATAGATAAACTAATCTTTTGCCACCTCCTTCCGCCTTGCCTTTTGTTATTTATTCTCTGCCTATCGCCACTGTAGAGATTCCATTCCCCATATCTTATGCATCCAACTTGTTTTCCCCTATTTCAGTTAATGTTTCTGCTTGACGATCTTTCACCTGTCTCCCTCGCTACATGCTGCCAGATTAGCCGCATGTAGAATTTTCTGTTTTTATTTAAGATTTCCAGCATTAGCAGTATTTTTGTTCAATGTCAATTTATGCATCAGTATAGAGGGCATCCAAAATATATCTCCCTAGGTACGTTTGTATTAAAAGCAAAGCCACTGGTTGGTATTTCAGTTTACAAAGGGACAATTTTAAATGTGAAGTATTTATGTACTGTCAATAATGGAGTAATTGCGAAAAGACTTAAAATCGCCTTTTACTGATATTGTGTCTTTGCTTTGTTCTGAGATCTATACTAGTTTATTAACCTGTTGTCATTAATAGCAAAAACTAATCTAGTGAGATGCAACTGATTTTATGAAGTTGTATGTGCTTCTAAAGTTATTACTTGCCTATTGTTGTACTAATAAGACAATCTCAAAGTGTAATCCAATCTGTTGCCAGTAGTTTTTACAGATTAAAGAAATTTCATTACAAACACAAGCATGACTTTTGCATGTCATTTGGTGTCAAGTGGCCAGTTTGCATGTGCTGCTTGGTAGTTTGTGTGTTCAGGTGTCACTGAGTACATTTCTCAGATGAGACAAAACTTTACATGTCTACCTCTTGTGTATTTTTTTTAAAAATCACAAGATTTACTTTGAAGATGAGCCTGAACTAGCAGCATTAAGGCTAATTTGATGTGATATTGGGCTTTGTGTGCAAATTGGTTGCAACACTTCAAAAACACTCAGTGTAATTTTTTTAAATTGTCATGAGGCCATACAAGGCAGTATAGAAAAGCTTTTCTTTAAAATGGGTTTTTAAAAATGCTAAAATCTGGGAAGCTGTATCAAAATCAGCGTTCAACTAAGCATGTCCAGTTGGACAAAGTTCCATGTGGTTTTCCTTAAAATTATGCTAGTTTCCAGATTTGAAATTTCTTTTGCAGTTTTTATTGAAATGCTGCCTTGTATCTCATTGCCTAATTTGTAGCCATGATAATTGAGTAGTTTTGCTTGGAGCTTAAACGATAGTTGAGAAGATATAATTTTGTTTCCTTATGACATTGATGCGATAGGCTGTTTGGCTTTTGCTGACATCCATATAGCTCACAGATTAATCCCATCTCCGTACTATTTTCCTATAACCTTTTCTATCCACATTCCTGTCAGCTTTTCTCCAGATCCTGTCATTTGTCTATACAGTTGGAGGTATTTGTAGTGGCTAGTAAATTGCCCAATCCACACTGATTTTAGGATGTGGGTAGAAACTGCAGCAGCTGGGGGAGGGGGGGAGCCACGCACTCGTAGTTAGAAAATACAAGCTCCACACAGTGTAAATAGAGGCAGGGTTGTTGGAGCTGAGACAGCACCTCTGCCAGCTACACACAGCTACATTTGAACTTTTAAAGTTGATTGCACAAAACTTCATGGGGAGAGTTTGGAGCTTTGAGAGTAGTGGTGAAGAACCTGAGAAAACAATGCAGCATGGTGGTTCCTGTGCACCAGGTTAAAAGCATATTAACACGTAAATGCAATACTTTTCAAACAGTCTTCTTTATAGACTGAGGGTTGGAATGATAATACCACATTCTATATAAGGAGGGGGGCGATAAACTGATGCCTGATTAAGTTCTGTTGGTTGTATTTTAATTATAAAGCAGTCTGTAGAGCAAAAGTATTGGATTATCAAACATTTTTATCCAAGATAGTTATGACCCAAATCATGGTTCAGCTAATTTCAGTACAAATGGTACATTGCTAACTTTTCCTTTGCTATAACTATATATGGTGTATACTTTTTGTTGGTTTTATGCTCTGTGGTACGAATATTCCAGTGGAACTAATATTTAGATATTGGGAGACTATCAGTCAAAATACTTAGTGAAACTTTTTTTAAAGCCTGGAGTGCTAGAGAATATCATTGCAATCTTCATAGTTTTGATTCCATCTTTATTAAGACTATAAAATAAAGGAGCAGACTTGGGCAATTTGGCCTATCGAGTCTGCTCCGCCATTCCATCATGGCTGATTTATCATCCCTCTCAACCTCACTCAGCTGCCTGCTCCCCATAACCTTTGACACCCTAACTAATCAAGAATTTATCAATTTCTCCTTTAAATATACTCAATGACTTGGCCTCCACAGCCACCTGTGGAAATGAATTCCACAGATTCACTACCCTTTGGCTAAAAAAAAATTCTCCTCATCTCTTCTAAATGGACACCCCTCTATTCTGAGTCTGTGCCCTCTGGTCCTAGACTCCCCTACCATAGGAAACATCCTCCCCACATCCAGTCTGCATAAGTCTTTCAATATTCAATAGGTTTAATTGAGATCCTCCTAAACTCCAGCGAGTACAGGCCCAGAGTCATCAAATGCTCCTCATGTGCATTTGTTTTTTTGCAAAACCAAGGTTAAGAGAAGAGCAAGAATGCATTGAATGGTTTGTGCTAGATTTTCAACTCGGAGGGAAAGTAAATTTGTGCCATGGAAAAGTTTAATTTCTCCTGAGAAAAATGTGCTACTGTGAAGACCTTGTCAAGCAACTTTCAGATCATTACTTTTTCCATTTTAGTGACAATTATTACACTACGTTGAGCTGAGCTTAACCAGCAAGTTAATTAGTTGGATACTAGATAATATTGACATTCAAAACTAAAGTTGCAGCAGAAATTGGTGGTTTTCCTTAGCATTTGCAAAGCATTGACAAAGCAGCTTAAAAGGGAGTGAAAATGTATTTACAACTTGTTACTGTAAATCTTAGTGTACACCTATGAAACAATGGCCATCATTGAATAACTATCAGCTTGTATCAGTAGTTAATCTGAAACTTTTAACAGTTGTTAATGCCTACAATTGTACGTGCCTATAAATACTTTTTTGGAATGTACAAAAGTCCGTAGTAAGTTTTGTCCTAATATTGTACATGCACAATTATTTGAATCTTCAGTTATCCATTTGCTAAGTATGTAACTTGTACAAATCTGCTTTATTATACATTTTCTATACTAGATTTTACAAAGTGCAGATATCTTATAAAAAGAAAGTCAATGTTTTCAGTCGTATCGAGGCTTGAAATGCAGAAGTAAAAGTTGCCCTCCGTTCTGTTACCAGCAGCTTCTTTGTTAATATATTTTCATAGCAGAACTCGTGGAGTTTTAGATGGTTGGTAGCACAGTGGTGACACTTGAGTCTGTTGGTTTTTGCTGCACACTTTATGGTAATAGGAGCTGGAAAGGGCATGTAATAAGGGTAATGTCACGTTTTGGGAACTTTAATATGTGAGGGGATTGGGAAAATCAGTTTGGTGTTTGATCAGAAGAGGGAATTTGATCAGAAGAGGGAATTTATTGAATGCCTATGAGATGACTTTTTAGAGCAGCTTGCACTTGAGCCTACTTTGGGGGGGGGCGATATTTTAGATTGGGTATTGTGTAATAATCCACATTTTATTAGGGAGCTTAACGTAAAGGAACCCTTGGGAGGCAGTGATCACAATATGATTGAATTCATACTGCAATTTGAGAGGGAGAAGCATGAACTATATGTATCAGTATTGCAATTGAATAAAGGGAATTACAGAGGCATGAGAGGAGCTTGCTCAGGTGGATTGGAGGAGGATACTGGTGGGGATGAGGGTAGAGCAGAAATAGCTGAAGTTTCTGGGAATAGTTCACAAAGCACAGGATAGACGTGTCCCACAAATGAAGAAGTTCTCAAATGGCAGGGATAGGCAACTGTGGCTGACAAAGGAAGTTAAGGACTGCATAAAAGCCAAGGGAAGGGCATATAAGGTAGCAAAAGTGAGTGGGAAGTTGGATGATTGGGAAGCTTTTAAAATCCAACTAAAGGCAACTAAAAAAGCTATGAGAAGGGAAAAGATGAAATATGAGGGCAAACTAGCCAATAATATAAAGCAGGATACCAAAAGTGTTTTCAGTTATATAAAGGGTAAAAGGAAGGTCAGATTTGATATTGGACCACTGGAAAAAATGATGCTGGTGATGTAGTAATGGGGGACAAAGAAATGGCAGATGAACTTAATAAGTACTTCAGTCTTCACTGTGGAAGACACAAGCAGTGTGCCGGAGGTTTGTGAGTGTCAGGGAGCAGGAGTGAGTGCCACTGCTATTACAAAGGGAAAAAGCGCTTGGCAAACTGAATTGATCGTGTGGATAGCTAGAGGCTTTTTTCCCAGGGCTGAAATGGCTAACATGAGGGTCATAGTTTTAAGGTGCTTGGAAATTGGTACAAGGAAGATGTCAAAGGTCAGTTTTTTTTTTATATAACAGTAGTGGGTGCATGGAATGCACCACCAGTGGTGGTGGTGGAGGCAAATACAATAGGGTCTTTTAAGAGACTCTTAGATAAGTGCATGGTGCTTAGAAAAATGGAGGGTTATGCGCTAGGGAAATTCTAGGCAGTTTCCAGAGCAGGTTACATGGTTGGCACAACATTGTGGGCCGTTAAGGGCCTGTAATGTGCTGTAGATTTCTATGTTTCTATTTCTGTATAATGTGGATAATTTACCTGGACCGGATGGACTACATCCAAGAGTCCTGAAAGAGGTTACTGAAGAGATAACAGATGTATTGGTCATGATCTTTAAAGAATCACTTGATTCTGGCATGGTCCTGGAGGACTGGAAAATTGCAAATGTCACTCCACTCTTTAAGAAGGGAGGAAGACAAAAGAGAGGAAATTATAGGCCAGTTAGTCTAACTTCAGTGGCTGGAAAAGTGTTGGAGTCCATTATTAGGACAAGGTTTTGGGGTACTTGGAGATTAATGATAAAATAAGTCAGTCAGTATGTAAAGGGAAATCTTGCCTGAAAAATCTGTTGGAATTCTTCAAAGAAGTAATAAGCAGGGTGGACAAAGGAAAGGTAATGGATGTCATTTACTTGTATTTTCAGAAGGCATTTGACAAGGTGCCTCACATGAGGCTGCTTAACAAGAGAAAATCCTATGGTGTTACAGGAAATATAGTGGCATGGATAGAGAAATGGCTGACAGGCAGGAGACAGTGTGCGGGAATAAAGGGGGCTTTTTCTGCTTGGCTGCTGGTGACCTTGGGTCAGTATTGGGACTGTTACTTGTCAATTGTTTTTCAATTATTTAGATAGTGGAATTGATGGCTTTGTGGCTAAGTTTGTGGATGATGTGAAGATCGGCAAATTAGAATGGGCAAAAAATATGGCAGATGGAATAATGTTGGGAAATGTATGATGCATTTTGGAAAAAGGAACTATAGTGCAGACTATTATCAAAATGGGGAGAAAATTGAAACATCAGGTGCAGAGGAACTTAGAGGTCCTCCTGCAAAACACCCAGAAGGTTAATTAACAGGCTTAGTCCATGGTAAAGAAGCAAATGCAATGTTGGCATTTATTTCAAGGGGAATAGAATATAAAAGCAAAGAGATAATGATGAAGTTTAGTCAGTCCGCACTTAGAGTATTGTCAACAGTTTAGGGGCACTGATCTCAGAAGGGATGTGTTGTCATTGGAGAGAGTCCAGGGGAGGTTCAGGAGGATGAATCCAGGAATGAATGGATCAACGTATGAGGAACGTTTAGCAGCTTTGGGCCTGTACTTACCGGAATTTAGAAGAATACATGGGAATCTCTTTGAAACCTACCGAATGTTGAAAGGACTAGGTAATGTGGATGTGGAGAGGATATTTCCTGTGGTGGGGGTATTCCAAACTGGAGAGCAATCCCTCAAAATTGAGGGGCAGCCTTTTCAAATGGAAGTAAGGAGGAATTTTTTAGCCGAAGAGCGGTGAATCTGTGAAATACTCTGCCATAGACCATGTTGGAGGCCAAGTCTGTGGGTATATTTAAAGCGGAAGTTGATAGATTCCTGATTGGTCAGGGCAGCAAGGGATATGGTGTGAGGGGCAGGTGTATGGGGTTGAGTGGGATCCAGGATCGGTCATAATGAAATGATGGTGTGGACTCCATGGGTTGGATGGCCAAATTCTGCTCCCATGTCTTACGGTTTTATGGGCTTGTTATTTGGTGGGGTGGGGGTAGGCATCTGATGTAGGGAAACAATAGAAGCTACCTCATTAAATATATCTAAGACACACATTTTTTGCACAGCAGGGGAATTGAGGGTTATAGGGAAAAGGTAGGTAGGTTGAGCTGAGACAATGCCCAAATCAGCCATGAATAGCAGAGAGGGGTCAACAGGGTGGATAGCCTACTCGTGTTATTTCATCTGTTCTTACAGTAAGTATTTAATTTTATTTTGCAAATAAATTAATTCTGCAAATAGGAACAATTTCTATTTGCTCATTTGCAGCCATAATTGTTTTAATTGTCTATCAGATAATCTCTCAATCTTCTCTGTAGTGAAGAGAGCAACGTTAGTATTTCCAATTTATCATTTAAGTCCCTAGACCAGCGGTCCCCAACCACCAGGCCGCGAGGAAACCATATGATTTGGCGAAAGGAGTCAGCTGCACCTTTCCTCATTCCCTGTCATGCGCACTGTTGAGCTTGAACGCATGCGAGGTCATTACTCGCGCATCATCCATGTCAGCGCGGGAAGGAGATCAACTCCTCAAGCTTGCAAACGACAGGCTGAAAAGTATGTTTGACATAACATCTCTGCTGGCATTCCGGATCAAAGTCAAGGTTCAATATCCTGAGATGCTTCCATTTCCAACATATCTCTGTGAAGTGGAGTTTTCTGCGATGAATGTAACGAAAACTAAATTGCAGAATAGATTGGACATAAGGAACCCCCTTCGAGTATCTCTGTCTCCCATCACCCCTCGATGGCACCATCTTGTTGCAGGGAACAAGTATTCAGCCCAGGGATCCCACTGATTCAGCGATATTGGTGTGTTGCAATAATTTTATATGTTCATACGGGGAAAATATGCGCTGTGTTTAACATTAAATTCGTTAGATAAACCCTTTTAGAAACGAAATTGAGTGTATTAGCCACTTATAAGTGACATAGTTGACTTATCACCTATATTCCGGTCGTGATTAACACCCCCCCCCGCCCCCCGAAAAATGTAGAGAAAAATTGGCACGTACACGCGGCAAATCACGCATGCGCACAGGTGCCCACGCAAGGCTTCATGGTCATGGTAGTCTTTCTCGGGGTAAACACAATTGTGTTTTCCCCTATTCCTTCTTCACCTCCCTGCTTCCCCTCCTCCACACCTTTATCTTTCCCCTTACTGGTTTTTCACCTGGAACCTCCCAGCCTTCTCCTTCCCACCCTCCCCCCACCTTCTTTATAGCCTCTGCCCCTTCCTTCTTCAGCCCTGACGAAGGGTTCCAGCCTGAAAAGTCGACTCATCGTTTCCACGGATGCTGCCCGACCTGCTGAGTTCCTCCAGCATGTTGAGTGTATTTGACTGCTACTCTTGTCCATTGGCAACCCTACCCCCACCCCCAGTCGGCCTGTCCGCAAGAATATTGTCAATGTGGACAGGGCCAACGAACTTGCCCTGTTCTTTAACAGATTTGACATTGTGGCCCCTGCCCATCCCCCACATGAGCCATCTGTTGTCGGCCCCCAACCAACACATATTCCACTCTCCCCTCCTACCCCTCCTCACAGTCCCCCACCCTGCTCTCATGACTATACCCCTTCCCCACATGAAACCACCACGGTGGGCTTCACGGCTGAACAGGTGAGAAGACAGCTGAAACGTCTCAACCCAAGCAAGGCTGCAGGACCGGATGGTGTCAGTACCAGGGTGCTCAAAGCCTGGGCCCCTCAGCTATGTGGAGTACTTCGCCATGTATTCAACCTGAGCCTGAGGCTCCAGAGGGTTCCTGTGTTGTGGAAGACGTCCTGCCTCGTCCCTGTGCCGAAGACGTCGCGCCCCAGCGGCCTCAATGACTACAGACCAGTGGCATTGACCTCCCACATCATGAAGACCCTGGAGAGACTTGTTCTGGAGCTGCTCCGGCCTATGGTCAGGCCACACTTAGATCCCCTCCAGTTCGCCTACCAGCCCCGACTAGGAGTTGAGGATGCCATCGTCTACCTGGACAAGCCAGCGAGCACTGTGAGGGTCATGTTTTTTGACTTCTCCAGTGCATTCAACACTATCCGCCCTGCTCTGCTGGGGGAGAAGCTGACAGCGATGTAGGTGTGATGCTTCCCTGGTGTCATGGATTCTTGATTACCTGACTGGCAGACCTCAGTACGTGTGCTTGCAACACTGTGTCCGACAGAGTGATCAGCAGCACTGGGGCTCCATAGGGGGCTGTCTTGTCTCCCTTTCTCTTCACCATTTACACCTCGGACTTCAACTACTGCACAGAGTCTTGTCATCTTCAGAAGTTTTCGGATGACTCTGCCTTATCAAGGGAGATGAGGCTGAGTACAGGGCTACGGTAGGAAACTTTGTCACATGGTGTGAGCAGAATTAACTGCAGCTTAATGTGAAAAAGACTAAGGAGCTGATGGTAGACCTGAGGAGAGCTAAGGTACCCATGACCCCTGTTTCCATCCAGGGGGTCAGTGTGGACATGGTGGAGGATTAGAAATACCTGGGGATACGAATTGACAATAAACTGGACTGGTCAAAGAACACTGAGGCTGTCTACAAGAAGGGTCAGAGCCGTCTCTGTTTCCTGAGGAGACTGAGGTCCTTTAACATCTGCCGGACAATGCTGAGGATGTTCTACGAGTCTGTGGTGGCCAGTGCTTTCATGTTTGCTGTTGTGTGCTGGGGCAGCAGGCTGAGGGTAGCAGACACCAACAGAATCAACAAACTCATTCGTAAGGCCAGTGATGTTGTGAGGATGGAACTGTCTCTGACGGTGGTGTCTGAAAAGAGGATGCTGTCCAAGTTGCATGCCATCTTGGACAATGTCTCCCATCTACTACATAATGTACTGGTTGGGCACAGGAGTACATTCAGCCAGAGACTCATTCCACCGAGATGCAACACAGAGCGTCATAGGAAGTCATTCCTGCCTGTGGCCATCAAACTTTACAACTCCTCCCTTGGAGGGTCAGACACCCTGAGCCAATAGGCTTGTACTGGACTTATTTTCCGGCACAATTTACATACTACTATTTAACTGTTTATGGTTTTATTACTATTTATTATTTATAGTGCAACTGTAACAAAAACCAATTTCCCCCGGGATCAATAAAGTATGACTAATATTAAACCGGTCCGCAGTGCAAAAAAGGTTGGGGACCCCTGCCCTAGACAATGAAATTGCATTTTTTTAACAGACACTTGAACTGTAGTGCTGAAGAACTGGAATGCTTTTCCAAAGTTAAGACTCCCTTTCATGTTTGTAGTTTTAGGGTTCCATAGTTTTTAATGACCGTGTCACTTTCAATTACACTCTCAGATCTCCATTCTTTACCTCTTTTAGAATTGTGCCCTCTTCTTTATATTGTCTCCCTGCTAATTTTTACCTACCCTCTCCTCCAGCCTTTCTGCATTCCCTTGAAGTCTACTGTTCTTGAAATGCCCCCTGCTTTCATGTTCTCCAAGTTTGGAATTGTAGGTCAATAAGTGATCTTAGTGCACACCCATTAGCAATACCACTATGCACTTCTAGCTAGACAACCAATCATTAATATACCAAACATGAGAAAATCTGCAAATGCTGGAAATTCAAGCAAGACACAAAATGCTGCTGAATGCAGCAGGCCAGGCAGCATCTATAGGAAGAGGTACAGTCGGTGTTTCAGGCTGAGACCCTTCGTCAGGACTAACTGAAAGAAGAGATAGAGATTTGAAAGTGGGAGGGGGAGTTTCAAAATGATAGGAGAAGACTGGAGCAGGAGGGTTGAAGCTAAGAGCTGGAAAGTTGATTGGGAAAACGGATACAGAGCTGGAGAAGGGAAAAAGTGTGTGTGTGTGGGGGGGGGAATAAATAAATAAGGGATGGGCTGAGGAGGGGCATTAACGGACATTAGAGAAGTCAATGTTCATGCCATCAGGTTGGAGGCTACCCAGACGGAATATAAGGTGTTGTTCCTCCAACCTGAGTGTGGCTTTATCTTTACAATAGAGGAGGCCGTAGATGGACATGTCAGAATGGGAATGGGATATGGAATTAAAATGTGTGGCCACTGGGAGATCCTGCTTTCTCTGGCGGACAGAGTGTAGGTGTTCAGCGAAACGATCTCCCAGTCTGCATCGGGTCTCGCCAATATATAGAAGGCCACATCAGGAGCACCGGACACAGTATATCACCCCAGCCAACTCACAGATGAAGTGTCGCCTCACCTGGAAGGACTGTCTGGGGCCCTGAACGGTGGTGAGGGAGGAAGTGTAAGGGCATGTGTAGCACTTGTTCCGCTTACAAGGATAAGTGCTGGGAGGGAGATCAGTGGGGAGGGATGGGGGGGGACGAATGGACAAGGGAGTTGTGTAGGGAGCAATCCCTGCAGAAAGCAGAGATGGCGGGAGGGAAAGATGTGCTTGGTGGTGGGATGCTGTTGGAGGTGGCGGAAGTTACGGAGAATAATATGTTGGACCCGGAGGCTGGTGGGGTGGTAGGTGAGGACCAGGGGAACCCTATTCCTAGTGGGGTGGCAGGAGGATGGAGTGAGAGCAGATGTACGTGAAATGGGGGAGATGCGTTTAAGAGCAGAGTTGATAGTGGAGGAAGGGAAGCCCCTTTCTTTAAAAAGGAAGACTTCTCCTTCGTCCTGGAATGAAAAGCCTCATCCTGAGAGCAGATGCGGCGGAGACGGAGGAATTGCGAGAAGGGGATGGCATTTTTTGCAAGAGACAGGGTGGGAAGAAGAATAGTCCAGATTAATATACCACTTGAGCTTTAATTTTCTATTTGTTAGCACAGCAGCAACCATTCTTTCGACCTCAGTATTAATGACTATTACGGAGCAATTTACTAAACCTTTGGTAAATCCGCATGCACTACAAGTGCATTTTCCTTTTTCAAAAAAAGATATATATCAATGTGCTTTTTTAGAAATCCATACAAGCTTTAGTTATTCATTCCACATTTGTCCAAGTGTTTTCTAATTCTGACCTTTACTGTCATTTCTGGGTAAATTTACCCAGATTAATTTGACCGGTTTGTAGTTGCTGGCTTTAAACTGTGCTCACTTTTGAACGAATGATTTAATGGAATGAGGGAATAGAAGCTTTGGACAATTGTTGTTTGTGATACGTAAAGACAGCAATACTGTTCTTCGTTTTTAACTGCCAACGTACTTCAACGTCCTTCCTGACAACGTTCTAATTTTTAAGACAATTTTTTAACCTTTGCACCCGCCTTCGACGTCATATCAAAGGCATAAAACCATGCAAACCAATGACTGAACAGGAAATTTTAATTTAACAACTGTAATAAAGAGAAAGTATAAACCACTTCCTGCAGGCCTTCCCTCTTTCTATCCCTCCACACTCCTACATTTTCATCTTCCCCCACCCTCATCTGTCCGCTTCCCTCCCTCCACCGCCAGCAAATGGGCACTGACCCCGGACCCTTTCTCCGGGTTTACTGGAGCAGTCGGATCTTTTACGGAGGACACAAGACATACTTCTGCCGGTGCGCGGAGGGGTTGGGGTGGTGGGAGGAAGAAGAAGAGGAAAGCTTCTTTTGGAATGGTGGGGAGGCGGTGGGAATGAGGAGGGGTGTAGTGAGGCATTGGGGTGAGGAGTTGGAGGGAGGGAGAGAGCGAAAGGTGAGAGTTTTGTGGTATGGAATGGGAGTGGTGAGGTGTGTCAAAATGTGAAGTGACTGTGGGTTAAGGAGATGGAAAAAATTCCAAATTAAATCCAGATGCATTTTTTAAAAAAACACATGACTTTGCAGACAAAAAACAACCTGCTGGAGGAACTCAGTGGGTCGAGCAACATCTTTGGAAGCAAAGGGATGTTCAGCGTTTCAGTCCTGATACAGAATCTTCACCTAAAACATTAACCAACACTGCCTCCATAGATGTTTCTCGACCTTCCTGAGTAACCTCAACACTTAATGTTATTGTTTTGCTCTGCTCGACCTTCCTGAGTAACCTCAACAATTAATGTTATTGTTTTGCTCTGGATTTCAGTATCTGTAGTCTCTTTTGTCTCCATATGGTTTTGCAGATGCTGGTTTTTGGGGTTTATCTGTTTGTTACTAAAGCTGGCCAGATGTGAAAATATTGGGGAAAAGGCTTCATTTGTGTTTGCTTGTCTATAATTCCAGAACTGTGTTATTGTGTTCTCCAGACTAGTTAAATGGACAGCGAGGTGCAGCGGGATGGCAGAATTCTGGACCTCATTGATGATGCATGGCGAGAAGATAAGCTACCGTATGAAGATGTGGAGATCCCACTGGTACGTATTATATTCAGATAAACTCTTGCATTTAAAAAGCCCTTTGGTGAGTCCAACACCTGTAATTGCTACTGAACTGCACTGTACTTCTCTTCATTTTCCCACATGTATGGAAAAGGGAAGACTAAGTGGAAATTACTGCCTTCTAGTTGAGAACATAGAATAGTACAGGCCCTTCAGCCCACGATGTTGTGCTGACCCATATAAAAGTAATCCATGATCAATGTAACCTTCCTTCACAGCCCATAACCCTCAAATGGAGCAAAAAAAACCCACTATGTTGGAAGTCTGAAACTAGAAACTGCTGAAAGCCTTCAGCAAGTCAGTGCCATTTGGAGAGAAATTAAGTCAATGTTTTAGAGATCAAGGGCCCTTCAGCAAAACTGGCAAAGTGACAAAATAAGTTTGCTTTAAGTTGTTGAGGTATGGAGTTGAAGATTGTCTTTGATCGGATGCAAGCTGGTTTGATAGGGACAGCATGGTAGTGTAGCAGTTAGTGGGTTCGAATCCTACTACTGTCTGCAAGGAATTTGTACGTTCTCCCCTTGACTGTGTGGATTTCCTCTGGGTGCTCCTGTTTCCTTCCACATTCCAAAGACAACTTACTAACCATAATAATATATGGGAATGCTATGTTGGCACCACAAGCATTTGCAACACTTGTGTGCTGATCCCAGTACATCCTTGGACTGTAAGATCAATCAGATCATTCCTTCCCACAAAGCCCTCCATTTTCCTTTCAACCACGTGCCTATCTAAGAGTCTCTTAAATGTCCCTAATGTATTCGCCTCTACCACCACCTCTGGCACCTCGTTCCATGCACCCATCAGAATCAGGTTTAATATCAGTGGTATATGTAATGAAATTTGCTTTTTTTGTGGCAGCAGTACATTGCAATACATAGTCAGAGAAAACTATAAATTACAGTAAGTATATATGAAAAAAAATACAAGCAATGGAAAAAGAGAGGGAAAAATACCGAAGAAGTCTTCACAGGTTCATTGCCCATTCAGAAATCACCTGAACAATAGTAATACTTATGTCAGGCTGCTGTTTATTGATTACAGGTCAGCATTCAACACGATCAGTACTAATCATCAAAATCTGGATTTCTATACCTCCCTCTGCAACTGGATCCTTCACTTCCTCACTGGGAGATCACAGTATGAGTGGATCAGAAATAACATGTCCTCCTCGCTGACAATCAACACTGGTGCACCTCAAAGTTGTGTGCTTAGCTCACTGCTCTTAGTGTTTTTTAAAGAAAAGACTACCTCTGACATCCATCCTATACTTTCCTCCAATCACCTTAACATTATTCCCTCTCAAACTAGCCGTTTCCACCCTGGGAAAATGTCGCTGGCTGAGTACTCAATTTACGCTTCTTATCATAGATTCAACAGGGTGTAGGGTGTTGGGTGTGCTGGAATATTTCAGATTTGAGAGACGGGATGGGGTGTCTTTGTTTTCTTTACAGCAGACAAAACTGGAGCACCTGATTGAGATTCAGATCCAGATTTATTTATCAAGTGTACACCAAAATATATAGTGAAATTTGTTGTTGGCGTTGCCAAACAATACACCCAAGGATGTGCTGGGGGCTACACATTTCACAGCTAACAACAATGAGGTACACTGAGAGGGGCATAGATGGGATCATTGGAAACTTTTCTCCTTGGTAAAGTTGCAAGTAAACAGGGATGGGTAAGGAGGTAAGGGGTTGGAGGTTTTGAGGGGAGATTTGAAGATGATTTTGTTCAGCTAGAGGCTGGTTGAAATCTGGAATATATTTCCTGAGGGGAATACTGTAGATGAAAACTTCCACAGAAAAGGTACTGAGAGTCAGTCATAGAAAACTACAGCGCAGAAACAGGCCCTTCAGCCCTTCTAGTCTGTGCTCTTTCAATATTTTTATTAATATAAATTACTTGAATACAAATACAAAATTCATAAGGATACAAGTAATATGAATTACATTACATTTAAATCACAGTAATATGATCACAGTATCCCATGTTCCAAATCAATCATGTAGAAAAAAAAGATTGAATCATGAAATGAAATAAAATAATTTCATTTTATTAAAAAAAATCTACTCCCACTACCAAAATGAGCTGGTTGGTTCAAAAAAAAAGAGAAGAAAAAAAACCTTACTGTATAATAATATAATAATAATGGCTCAGATCCATACTTTTTAATAACAGTTCAAAGATAATGAAAATAATTCAGAAAGGGTCCCCATAACATTAGAACATCATGTTTAGAATCAGAAATCGAACAACGAATCTTCTCTAGATTAAGGCATAACATAACATCAGATAGCCATTGGGCATGAGTGGGCGGGGTGGCCTCCTTCCACTTGAGCAAGATCGCCCTCCTGGCCGTAAGAGACATAAAGGCCAATACCCACAAATTAGATGGCTTCAGTTTTGTAGCACTATCCTCAACAATACCAAACATGGCAGTCAAGGGATTGGGCTTAAAAATAACATTGAAAAGTACAGAAAAAGTTTGAAATACATCTTTCCAGAATTTTTCAAGGCTCGGACATGTCCAAAACACATGAATTAGTGTGGCCACTCCATTAGTACATCTATCACAGTAAGGGGAAATATCTGCGTAGAAACGAGAGGGCTTGTCTTTAGACATATGAATTCTATGTACCACTTTGAATTGTAATAAGAATGATGAGCACATAATGATGAAGAATTAATCAATTTTAAAATAATCTTCCAGCTCTCTTCGGATATGAAAATCTGTAAATCCTTTTCCCAGTCTCCTTTAATTTTATCTAAAAAGGCCTTTTTCAGTCCCAACAGCAGACTGTAAATATAAGATATTGAACCATTGTCAAAGGGTTTCAGGTTAAAAATTGTATCTATTTATTCTTATCTGAACTTGTAGGAAATGTATGTAATTGAGATCTTAAAAAAACTCTAATCTGTAAGTATCAAAAAAAGTGGGTATTGGAAAGGTTAAATCTCATTGAAAGTTGCACTAAAGAAGAGGGATTCCCTCCATCAAACAAATCCTGAAACCGTTTAATACCCAATCTATCCCATTCTTTAAAAGATGAGTCAATTATAGATGGTTTAAAAAAAAATTATAAAAGATGGGACTCGAGAGTGAGAATCTCAGTAAACCAAAATGTTTTCTAAACTGTACCCAAATCCTCAAAGTATGTTTGACCACCATATTGTCAATTAGTTTATTTAAAGATAAAGGAAGAGAGGATCCAAGTAAAGAAAT
Source organism: Mobula hypostoma (assembly GCF_963921235.1). Taxonomy (NCBI): domain Eukaryota; kingdom Metazoa; phylum Chordata; class Chondrichthyes; order Myliobatiformes; family Myliobatidae; genus Mobula; species Mobula hypostoma. The sequence goes on from NC_086129.1 coordinate 49,569,583, forward strand.
AATGGAAAATTTCATAACAAAGTTGACTTCCAAAGAGACCCATATAGGACAATTCTCATGGTTAATGTAATATATCCAGAACATAATATTTCATATATTAACTGCCCAATAATATAACTTAAAATTGGGTAAGGCAAAACCTCCATTCTGTTTGGTTTTTTGAAGGTGAGCTTTATTTATTCGAGGTTTTTTATTCTTCCATATATAGGAAGAAAAAATTGAATCCAAAGAGTCAAAAAAAGATTCAGGAATAAGAACAGGCACAGCTTGAAAAAGGTATATGAATTTAGGTAAGATATTCATTTTAATAGAATTAATTCAGCCAGTCAGTGATAAAGAGAGAGGCGATCGATTAGAAAGTGTTTTTTTAACATAATTCATTAAAGTTAAAAAATTTTCCTTAAATCTTTATAGTTCTTAGTAATTGTTACTCCTAAATACATAAATTGTTTTCTTAAAATTTTAAAAGGAAGGTTAGTATCAGTTGGTATTAAATTGTTTAAAGGAAACAGTTACACAGGAGGAATTCTGCAGATGCTGGACATTCAAGCAACACACATCAAAGTTGCTGGTGAACGCAGCAGGCCAGGCAGCATCTCTAGGAAGAGGTACAGTCGACGTTTCAGGCCGAGACCCTTTGTCAGGACTAACTGAAGGAACAGTTAGTAAGAGATTTGAAAGTGGGAGTGGGAGTGGGAGGGGGAGGGGGAGATCCAAAATGATAGGAGAAGACAGGAGGGGGAGGGATGGAACCAAGAGCTGGACAGGTGATTGGCAAAAGGGATATGAGAGGATCATGGGACAGGAGGCCCAGGGAGAAGGAAGGGGGGGGGGAACCCAGAGGATGGGCAAGGGGTATAGTGAGTCGGCTGGGGTGGTATACTGCGTCCAGTGCTCCCGATGTGGCCTTCTATATATTGGTGAGACCCGACGCAGACTGGGAGATCGTTTCGCTGAACACCTACGCTCTGTCCGCCAGAGAAAGCAGGATCTGCCAGTGGCCACACATTTTAATTCCAAGTCCCATTCCCATTCTGATGTGTCTATCCACGGCCTCCTCTACTGTAAAGATGAAGCCACTCTCAGGTTGGAGGAACAACGCCTTATATTCTGTCTGGGTAGTCTCCAACCTGATGGCATGAACATTGACTTCTCAAACTTCCGCTAATGCCCCACCTCCCCCTCGTACCCCATCCGTTATTTATTTATTTATATACATACATTCTTTCTCTCTCTCTCCTTTTTCTCCCTCTGTCCCTCTGACTATACCCCTTGCCCATACTCTAGGTTTCCCCCCCCCCACCCCTTTCCTTCTCTCTGGGCCTCCTGTCCCATGATCCTCTCATACCCCTTTTGCCAATCACCTGTCCAGCTCTTGGCTCCATCCCTCCCCCTCCTGTCTTCTCCTATCATTTGGGATCTCCCCCTCCCACTCCCACTCCCACTTTCAAATCTCTTACTAGCTCTTCCTTCAGTTAGTCCTGACGAAGGGTATCGGCCCGAAACGTCGACTGTACCTCTTCCTACAGATGCTGCCTGGCCTGCTGCGTTCACCAGCAACTTTGATGTCTGTTGCTTGAAGGAAACATTTCACTCTTATGTAAATTTAATTTATATCCTGAGAACTGACTAAAATTAGTAAACGGAACACAAATGATAAAGAGGTTGTAACATTAGATATAAAAAGCAATAAGTCATCAGCATAGAGCGACACCTTATGAATAGTACTGTAAACACAAAATACTCTGCAGATGCTGAGGTCAAAGCAACACTCACAACACGCTGGAGGAACTCAGCAGGTCAGCAGCATCCGTGGAAATGATCAGTCAACGTTTTGGGCCGGAACCCTCTGTCAGGACTGTAGGGGGAAGGGGCAGAGGCCCTATAAAGAAGGTGGGGGGAGGGTGGGAAGGAGAAGGCTGGTAGGTTCCAGGTGAAAAACCAGTAAGGGGAAAGATAAAGGGGTGGGGGAAGGGAAGCAGGGAGGGGACAGGCAGGAAAGGTGAAGAAGGAATAGGGGAAAGCACAATGGGTAGTAGAAGAAGGCGGAACCATGAGGGAGGTGATAGGCAGCTGGGGGAGGGGGCAGAGTGACATAGGGATAGGAGAAGGGAGAGGGAGGGAATTACCGGAAGTTGGAGAATTCAATGTTCATACCAAGGGGCTGGAGACTACCTAGACGGTATATGAGGTGTTGCTCCTCCAGCCTGAGTTTAGCCTCATCATGGCAGTAGAGGAGGCCATGTATGGACATATCCGAATGTGAATGGGAAGCAGAGTTGAAGTGGGTGGCAACTGAGAGATCCTGCCTGTTGTGGCGGATGGAGTGGAGGTGCTCGACGAAGCGATCCCCCAATCTGTGTCGGGCTTCACTGATGTAGAGGAGGCCGCACCGGGAGCACCGGATGCAATAAATGACCCCAACAGACTCACAAGTGAAGTGTTGCCTCACCTGGAAGGACTGTTTGGGGCCCTGAATGGTGGCAAGAGAGGAGCAGTAGGGGCAGGTGTAGGACTTACACTTACAGGGATAAGTGCCGGATGGGAGATCCGTGGGGAAGGATGTGTGGATCAGGGAGTCGCGGAGGGACCGATCCCTGCAGAAAGCAGATAGGGAAAGACGTGCTTAGTGGTGGGATCCTGTTGAAGATGGTGGAAGTTGCGGAGGATAATGTGCTGGATCCGGAGGCTGGTGGGGTGGTAGGTGAGGACAAGGGGAACTCTTTCCCTGTTGTGGTGGGAGGATGGGGTGAGGCCTGAAGTGCAGGAAATGGAGGAGATGCGGGTGAGGGCATCATTGATGATGGCAGAAGGGAAACCACAATCCTTAAAGCAAGAGGACATTTGAGATGTCCTGGAACGGGAAACCTCATCCTGGGAGCAGATGAGGCGGAGGAACTGGGAATAGGGAATGGCATTTTTGCATGTGGCAGGGTGGGAAGAGGTATAGTCGACGCTTTATGAATAGTACCTCTCATTAAAATGCCAGTAATCCCTTTAGACTCTCGAAAAGTAATTGCTAAGGGTTCCAATATCAAATCAAAAAGCAGAGGGCTCAAAGGACAACCTTGTCTAGTCCCACGTTGGAGTTTAAAGGGTTTAGAATTCTGAAGATTAGTAAGAACCTAAGCGGAGGGAAATAAATAAAGTAATTTAATCCAATGAATAAAATTAGGTCCAAAATTAAATTTTTCTAAGGATGTAAAAAGATTATTCCATTCAACTCTGCAAAGGCCTTCTCCGCATCCAAAGATATCACACGTTCCAATACTTCCTTAGATGGAGAATGCATAACATTTAACAAATGCCGTATATTAAAATAGGAATATCGATTTTTCATAAATCCTGTCTGATCATCCGAAACTATAGAAGATATAATATTTTCAAGTCTGCGAGCCAACACTTTAGATAAAATTTTAAGTTCTGGTCACCGAATTATAGGAAAGATGTCAATAAAATTGAGAGAGTACAGAGGAGGTTTACTAAAATGTTGCCTGGGTTTAATCTAAGTTATAGAGAAAGGTTGAACAAGTTAGGTCTTTTTTCTTTGGAGCGTAGAAGGTTGAGGGGGGACTTGATAGAGGTGTTTAAAATTATGAGGGGGATAGATAGAGTTGACATGGATAGGCTTTTTCCATTGAGAATGGGGGAGATTCAAACAAGAGGACATGAGTTGAGAGTTAAAGGGCAAAAGTTTAAGGGTAACATGAGGGGGAACTTCTTTACTCAGACAGTGGTAGCTGTGTGGAACGAGCTTCCAGCAGAAGTGGTTGAGGCAGGTTCGATGTTGTCGTTTAAAGTTAAATTGGATAGATATATGGAGAGGAAAGGAATGGAAGGTTATGGGCTGAGTGCAGGTCGGTGGAACTAGGTGAGAGTAAGAGTTCGGCACGGACTAGAAGGGCCGAGATGGCCTTTTTCCGTGCTGTAATTGTTATATGGTTATCAAAATTGAGTAAAGGGATAGGTCTATACGAAGCTTATTCAGTAGGATTCTTATTCTTTTTGAGAATAAGTGAAATGGAAGCTTTGTGAAAAGACTGTGGTAATCTTCCTACCTTAAAGGAATCTGTAAGGGTAGAACATAAATGTGGTATAAGCAAGGAGGAAAAAGCCTTATAAAACTTTCCAGAGAATCCATCGGGTCCTGGGGATTTCCCAGAATGCAACTCTCGAATAGCCTGAGCAATTTCCTCCTGGGAAATAGGTTGATCCAATTGCCTACGATCATCTATTGAAAGACTAGGAATATTTAATTGATCTAAAAAATATTCATTGCAATATTATCATTAACAGAGTCAGAACTATACAATTTGGAATAAAATTCCCTAAAAGTGTCATTAATTTCAAAGTGGTCAGTTGCCATGTCCCCATTAATTTTACGTATTTCTTTAATTTGCCACTTGGCTATAAATGGCTTCAATTGATTAGCCAGTAGCTTACCAGTTTTATCTCCGTGAATGTAAAATTGACTTCTATCTATTAAAAGCTGGCTTTCAATTGGATACGTTACAAGAAGATCATATTTAGTTTTGGTTTCAATATGTCTCTTATAAGTTTCAGGATTGAGTACCGAAGCATATTTATGATACAGTTGTTTTAACTGATTAGCTAGTTCATTTCTCTCTTTGTTAACTTTTTTAATGATGTTTGCAGTATAAGAAATAATTTAACCCTGGATATATGCTTTAAAAGTATCTCATATAATAAGACTAGACGTCTCTTCCAATGTATTTTCTGCAACAAAAAAAAGAGTAATTTGATTCTCCATAAATTTTAAGAAGTCCTCATTGGATAACAGAGTTAAATTAAATCGCCAATATCTACTCACAGGGATAGGACCAGGAAGATTTAAAGATAGAAGTACAGGAGAGTGGTCAGAAATAGCAATCTCTTTATATTCGATCGATCGAACCAATGGAATCATTTGACTGTCAATAAAAAAATAATCAATCCTGGTATAAGAATGATGGACATGAGAGAAAAAAGAATACTCCCTGTCCGTCCGATGAGGAAAACACCAAGCATCAACTCTACCACATTTAGTTAGAAAGGATTGGATAAACAAAGCTGATTTATTAAGTGTGGCTGGTTTGACAGACGAGTGATCTAATACTGGATCTAACCAGCAGTTAAAATCTCCTCCCTTCACAAGAGAGTAAGTACACAAATCTGGCAAAAATGAAAATAGACGTTCAAGAAGTCCTGAATCGTCTACGTTGGGGGCATATACATTAGCAAAAATAATCAATTTACTGTCTAAACTCCCTGATCCAATAACAAATTGACCATTAGGATCCGAAACAACTTTATGCTGAACAAAGGAAACTATTATCTACAAAAATCGAAACTCCAGGCGATTTTGTATTAAACGAAGAATGGAATTGCATACCCTTCCACCGAGTTAAAAAAAACGTAAGCTATCACAGCTGCTTATGTGCGTTTCTTAAGACCATAAGACAAAGGAGCAGAAGTAGGCCATTCGGCCTATTGAGTCTGCTCCGCCATTTTATCATGAGCTGATCCATTCTCCTATTTAGTCCCACTCCCCGGCCTTCTCACCATAACCTTAGATGCCCTGGCTACTCAGATACCTGTCAATCTCTGCCTTAAATACACCCAATGACTTGGCCTCCACTGCCGCCTGTGGCAACAAATTCCATAGATTCACCACCCTCTGACTAAAAAAATTTCTTCGCATTTTTGTTTTGAATGGGCGCCCTTCAATCCTTAGGTCATGCCCTCTCGTACTAGACTCCCCCATCATGGGAAACAACTTTGCCACATCCACTCTGTCCGTGCCTTTCAACATTCAAAATGTTTCTATGAGGTCTCCCCTCATTCTTCTAAACTCCAAGGAATACAGTCCAAGTGCGGACAAACGTTCCTCATATGTTAACCCTCTCATTCCCGGAATCATTCTAGTGAATCTTCCCTGTACCCTCTCCAACGTCAGCACATCCTTTCTTAAATAAGGAGACCAAAACTGCCCACAGTACTCCAAGTGAGGTCTCACCAGCGCCTTATAGAGCCTCAACATTACATCCCTGCTCCTATACTCTATTCCTCTAGAAATGAATGCCAACATTGCATTCGCCTCCTTCGCTACTGGCTCAACCTGGAGGTTAACTTTAAGGGTATCCTGTACGAGGACTCCCAAGTCCCGTTGCATCTCAGAACTTTGAATTCTTTCCCCATTTAAATAATAGTCTGCCCTTTTATTTTTTCTGCCAAAGTGCATAACCATACACTTCCCAACATTGTACTTCATTTGCCACTTCTCTGCCCATTCTTCCAATCTATCCAAGTCTTTCTGTAGACTCTCCATTTCCTCAGCACTACCGGCCCCTCCACCTATCTTCGTATCGTCAGCAAACTTAGCCACAAAGCCATCTATTCCATAATCCAAATCGTTGATGTACAATGTAAAAAGACGCGGCCCCAACACTGATCCCTGTGGAACACCACTGGTAACCGGCAGCCAACCAGAATAGGATCCCTTCATTCCCACTCTTTGTTTCCTGCCAATCAGCCAACGCTCTATCCACGTATGTAACTTTCCTGTAATTCCATGGGCTCTTATCTTGTTAAGTAGCCTCATGTGTGGCACCTTGTCAAAGGCCTTCTGAAAATCCAAATATACAACATCCACTGCATCTCCCTTGTCTAGCCTACTGGTAATTTCCTCAAAAAATTGTAATAGGTTTGTCAGGCAGGATTTTCCTTTAAGGAATCCATGTTGAGTTCTGCCCATCTTGTCATATGCCTCCAGGTACTCTGTAACCTCATCCTTGACAATCGACTCCAACAACTTCCCAACCACCGATGTCAAGCTAACAGGTCTATAATTTCCTTTTTGCTTCCTTGCCCCCTTCTTAAATAGCGGAGTGACATTTGCAATCTTCCAGTCTTCCGGAACCATGCCAGAATCTATCAACTTTTGAAAGATCATCGCTAATGCCTCCACAGTCTCCACAGCTACTTCCTTCTGAACACGCGGGTGCATTCCATCTGGTCCAGGAGATTTATCTACCTTTAACCTATTCAGCTTCCTGAGTACTTCCTCTGTCGTAATTGTGACTGCGCACACTTCTCTTCCCTGCCACCCTTGAGTGTCCGGTATCCTGCTGTCTTCCTCAGTGAAGACTGATGCAAAATACTTGTTCAGTTCCTCTGCCATCTCCTCATCTCCCATTACAATTTCTCCAGCATCATTTCTATCGGTCCTGTATCTACTCTCACCTGTCTTTTACTCTTTATATACTTGAAAAAGCTTTTAGTATCCTTTTTGATATTATTTGCTAGCTTCCTTTCATAGTTAATCTTTTCTCTCTTAATGACCTTGGTTTCCTTTTGTAAGGTTTTAAAAACTTCCCAAACCTCTGCCTTCCCACTAATTTTTGCTTCCTTGTATGCCCTCTCCTGTGCTTTAACTTTGGCTTTGACTTCTCTTGTCAACCACGGTTGCATCCTTTTTCCACTTGAAAATTTCTTCTTTTTTGGAATATACCTGTCTTGCACATTCCTCATTTCTCGCATAAACTCCAGCCACTGCTGCTCTGCCGTCCTTCCCACCAATGTCCCTTTCCAGTCAACTTTGGCCAGTTCCTCTCTCATGCCACTGTAATTTCCTTTACTCCACTGAAATACCGACACATCAGATTTCGGCTTCTCTTTTTCTAATTTCACAGTGAACTCAATCATGTTATGATCACTGCCTCCTAAGGGTTCCTTCACCTCAATCTCTCTAATCACCTCCAGTTCATTACACAATACCCAATCCAGTACAGCCCATCCCCTAGTGGGCTCAACAACAAGCTGTTTTAAAAAGCCATCTCGCAGACATTCTACAAATTCTCTCTCTTGAGATCCAGTGCTGACCTGTAAGAAGTTGTAAGAAAATAATGGGTGCTTTTAATTTTTTAATATAAGCAAACACTTTGTTCCTTTTAATGGGGTGATTCAGGCCTTTCACATTCAAACTAAATAAGTTAATATTTCGAACCACTTTAAATACAAATCATCATGTAATTAAAAGATCTGGCCATAAATTATTAAAACTAGAAAGCAAACCGTAAGGTAAGGTAGTCAAACAGACAATCATATAATCAACCCAACATAGCTCCCAGAGAGAAATAGGCCCTAGCCCCACCCTCACCCAAAGCCAGAAGGCTGACCAATAGACAGTCAGTGAGCTAACAACTAAAAAGTTCCCTCCCCAAAAATTCCTGTTGACAGAAACTCCGGCCCTTCAAGGTCAATTATGTCCCTACCAAGACACAACATAAAAAGAAAAGTAACTCAGTATTCGAAAATGTAAAAGGATCAATTTAAACAAATTCAAAGAAAGCTATATTAAAATAAAGCCTCATAAAGGGATATAATAAAAAAGTATCAAAAATATATGAACAGCCAAAATATAAACTTATTGAAACCTTATTTCAAATTCACATTAACAGAAGAAAAAATAGATCAAAATAAGAAATATGACAGTTTTAGACTTTAGCCTTCGCAAACTCTTTTGTGTCTTCAACCAGCTTTATTCTTTTTTGCAATCCGTTATTCAAAACAATAGTCAGACGGGCGGGAAACCGAAGGGATAGTTTAAATCCTTTATTGTAAAGTTTCATACGATCAGTCATAACTTCAGGCGAATAGACCTCCACAAATCTGACCGTGTGACCGTGGAAATTGATCATTCCTTGTTGATGGGTATGGTGAATTAGAAGGTCCTTGATACGAAATTCATGAAAACTTAGAATGACTGACCTGGGTCTCGCTGCCGACGACAATGGCTTCGAAGTCGGCGAGCGATATGCTTGATCGAGCTTCGGCTCAGAAATGAATAAAACAGGAAATAGCTGCTTCAGAAAGTTTGCAAAGAACTTCGTAGGGTCAGCGCCTTCAGTTGATTCTTCAAGACCCAGAACTCGCAAATTATTTCTCCTGTTTCTATTTCTAGATTGATAATCCTTTTCATCATTTTTTCATTGGATAAAGATAACTCTTTGCAGAGTTTAATTGTATTTTCAACATCCTCTTCAAGTATCACCAGCTTTGCAGTATTTTCCTGAATTTTATTCTCATGCTCAGTTAAAGTTTGTTGGATTATATCCAATTTGCCACTAAGTTGTTGAAACTCCTCAGAAAATTCTGACTTTTGCGGTTTAAGGAAGTCACTGATTGAATCCAAAGTGACTGGGGATTCATCTTCTGTTTCCCTTTCTTTTGCAGAGGCTTTTGTTATTTTTCCAGCCATAGTAGAGCAGTATTAAAGTATTATAATAAGATTTTAAAAAACTGGTAGGAGACAATAAAGTAAATAGGATAGGAGCAATCAAATGATGTTACTCCATCAGCTGCCAACAGAGCTCTGATCTAGGTTGTGCTAGACAATTAGTCTACCTAGTCCCATCGACCTTGACCATAGGCCTCCATACCCCTCCCATCCATTAACCTATTCAAACTTCTCTTAAACGTTGAAATCTAAATCGTTTCCACCATTTGCACTGGCATTTGAAACAAGAGGACATTGAAGGCGCAGGGTCTACTGCTGGAAAATGAGATGAGTGATGCTTGGTACAGACACAGTGAATCAGAGGAGCTATTTCTGTGCCCATGGCTGAAAGAGGTTCTAAAAATACTCTGAATATTTAAGGAATGGATTCAAGAGCTGCAATTGTCATACATTCCTGCCTGGTGTAAAAATGCAGTTGAGGGCTGAAGGTCAAGTCAGCGAGAATGGGTTAGGGACTGAAGGTTGGAGGTGTGATGTCTACGAGTTTCGAACCAAGCGGTGGGAACCTGGAGGGGGCCTGTCCTGGAGTTGGAGACCTGTCTATGGGAGGGTGGGAAAGGGGCTTGTTTTCCTGTTTTTGTTTTGTACGTTTACATAATTTGATGTACCTGTGATAAATCTGAATCTGTATCTAAGGAATACAGATAGGTTAGGTTGGCAAATGGAGTATAGTGTGGGAAAATGAGGTTATTCACTTTGGAAGGAAGAACTTTTTAAAAATTACTTAACTCGAGAGCCACAAGATGGGATAAGTCAGTGCTGCATTGAATTCCAAATCTCCGACTGCAGAATGAAAAGTCAGAACTTTCATGTTATTTTGTAGTTACCATGATGGAATACTGATGCACAAATTCAATTTCATCTTTGAAAAATCTCATTGCAGTTTGTCTCTGCAAGCTTTTAAACTGGTAGGTAATGTGTAAGTCTCTAACGGTACACATTAGAGACTTACACAGGTACTCTAATTCATGGGGTTAATGTTTTTCTGTTGTAATTCTCATTAGATAGAAGTTCATAATGAAGTCTATCTCTAGCTGGTACTGTAGTACATGGACAAGCTTAATTCCCTCTGGAGATTAAGTAAATCAAAGAGCTCATTAGTATGCATCTCAGAAAAATGATGGTTTTTGTAACTCCTGCATTTATTTTCCTTTCACAGAGTGAACTTCCAGAACCCGAGCAGGATAATGGCGGAACTACTGAATCAATCAATGAACAAGACATGAAATGGAGTGACTTAGCTTTACAAAACTTGCATGAAAATACTCCATCGGCAGGAAGCTAGCTACTGGCAGCATTGGTACCAACATAGCAACAGGCTTTATTTATATATTCTTTCCAAAGAGCAGGTGTCAACATTTTCACATGCTTAAAGTCCATATCATTGAAATTAAATTGCAGACATGGCATATCGAAGCAAGAATTATACAACTACAGTAATAGTATTTATGGACAATGAAATGCTGAGCTGATAGAATAATGGAACAGTGTATAATCATTGATTTTTTTTTAATTCATTAAAGAAAGTTTATATTCATTATATAGAAGTACTGGTGGAGTATCTCATTTGCAAGCACTGATAATTCTGGCACACAATCATTTCATGCTATGTACAACTTAATTTGTAAATAATTAATGCTCTGATCTTGCAAACATTTAAGTTTTTAATAATTTCCTTTAGCCTTTTTTGGTGTCATTGCCAATTAAATGGACTCTGAAAACTTGCACTCATTCCTCAATCGCGCTTTATTTACTTGTGCACAAAGAGAACAGCATGGCCATGTTACCAAACTGTTCTAGAGTCTGATACGGAATTGACTAGCAGTTACAGATTGTATATGTTCAAATTCTTTATTTGGAACATCAGTCACCATTCACAATGCAGGTGTTGAAAGTCAATAGAAACTATAAGCTGACAACTTATGATACTTAAAGACCATACGATATGGGAGCAGAATTAGGCCAGCTGGCCCATGAATCTGCTCCACCATTCAATCATTGCTGATCCCCTTTTTTAAAATCTCCTCCTCAACCCCAGTTCCTGGCCTTCTCCCCGTAACGTTTGATGCCATGTCCAATCACGAACCTATCAATCTCTGTCTTAAATACACCCAACGACCTGGCCTCCACGGCTGCAAACGGCAACAAATTCACCACCCTTTGGCTAAAGAAATTTCTCTGCATCTCTGTTTTGAAAGGGCGCCCCTCTATCCTGAGGCTGTACCCTCTTGTCCCAGACTCTCACACCATGGGAAACATTCTTTCCACATCTACTCTGTCTAGGCCTTTCAACTTTCGAAAGGTTTCAATGAGATCCCCCCCTCATCCTTCTGAATTCCAGCAAGTACAGACCCAGAGCCATCAAAAATCCCTAGTATGACAACCCCTTCATTCCTGGAATCATCCTTGTGAACCTCCTCTGGACCCTCTCCAATGCCAGCACATCTCTTCTAAGATGAGGGGCTCAAAACTGTTCACAATACTCAAGGTGATGTCTGAAGTCAGTAAAGTAATTTTTCCTCCATTGGTGAATGTGCCCCTTTTGTCCTTCCTTATATTCTTACAGTCATAGAAAAGTACAGCACAGAAACATGCCTTTCAGCTCATCTAGTCTGCCAAAACAGTTAAACTGCCTGCTCCCATCGATCTGCACCCAGACCATAACCCTACCATCCATGTACCTATCTAAACTTCTCTTAAATGTTGAAATCGAGCTCGCGTGCACCACTTGTGCTGGCAGCTCGTTCCACAATTTCACAACCCTCTGAGTGAAGAAGTTTCCTCTCGTTCCCCTTTAACTAAGCAGCTGTGGAGATTGCGGAGGCATTAGCGATGATCTTTCAAAAGTCGATAGATTCTGGCATGGTTCCGGAGGACTGGAAGATTGCAAATGTCACTCAGCTATTTAAGAAGGGGGCAAGGAAGCAAAAAGGAAATTATAGACCTGTTAGCTTGACATCGGTGGTTGGGAAGTTGTTGGAGTCGATTGTCAAGGATGAGGTTACAGAGTGCCTGGAGGCGTATGACAAGATAGGCAGAACTCAGTATGGATTCCTTAAAGGAAAATCCTGCCTGACAAACCTATTACAATTTTTTGAGGAAATTACCAGTAGGCTAGACAAGGGAGATGCAGTGGATGCTGTATATTTGGATTTTCAGAAGGCCTTTGACAAGGTGCCACACATGAGGCTACTTAAGATAAGAGCCCATGGAATTACAGGAAAGTTACATACGTGGATAGAGCATTGGCTGATTGGCAGGAAACAGAGAGTGGGAATGAAGGGATCCTATTCTGGTTGGCTGCCGGTTACCAGTGGTGTTCCACAGGGATCAGTGTTGGGGCCGCTTTTTACATTGTACATCAACAATTTGGATTATGGAATAGGTGGCTTTGTGGCCAAGTTTGCTGACGATACGAAGATAGGTGGAGGGGCTGGTAGTACTGAGGAAATGGAGAGTCTGCAGAGAGACTTGGATAAATTGGAAGAATGGACAGAGAAGTGGCAAATGAAATACAATGTTGGAAAGTGTATGGTTATGCACTTTGGCAGAAGAAATAAATGGGCAGACTATTATTTAAATGGGGAAAGAATTCAAAGTTCTGAGATGCAACGGGACTTGGGAGTCCTCGTACAGGATACCCTTAAGGTTAACCTCCAGGTTGAGTCGGTAGTGAAGAAGGCGAATGCAATGTTGGCATTCATTTCTAGAGGAATAGAGTATAGGAGCAGGGATGTGATGTTGAGGCTCTATATGGCGCTGGTGAGACCTCACTTGGAGTACTGTGGGCAGTTCCTTATTTAAGAAAGGATGTGCTGCCGTTGGGAGAGGGTACAGAGAAGATTCACTAGAATGATTCTGGGAATGAGAGGGTTAACATATGAGGAACGTTTGTCCGCTCTTGGACTGTATTCCTTGGAGTATAGAAGAATGAGGGGAGACCTCATAGAAACATTTCGAATGTTGAAAGGCATGGACAGAGTGGATGTGGCAAAGTTGTTTCCCATGATGGGGGAGTCCAGTACGAGGGGGCATGATTTAAGGATTGAAGGGCACCCATTCAGAACAGAAATGCAAGAAATTTTTTTAGTCAGAGGGTGGTGAATCTGTGGAATTTGTTGCCACGGGCAGCAGTGGAGGCCAAGTCATTGGGTGTATTTAAGGCAGAGATTGATAGGTATCTGAGTAGCCAGGGCATCAAAGGTTATGGTGAGAAGGTGGGGGAGTGGGACTAAATGGGAGAATGGATCAGCTCATGATAAAATGGCGGAGCTGACTCAATGGGCCGAATGGCCGAGTTCTGCTCCTTTGTCTTATGGTCTTATGATCTAACTTAAACTCAGTGGTGGAGGCAGATACACTAGTGAAATTTAAGAGACTACTAGACAGGTATTTGGAGGAATTTAAGGTGGGGGGTTATATGGGAGGGAAGGTTTAAGGGTCAGCACAACATAGTGGGCTGATGGGCCTCTACTGTGCTGTACTATTCTATCTATCTATAAACTTTTCACCTGTCACATTTAACCCATAACCTCTGATTGTAGTCCCAGCCAACCTCAGTGTAAAAAGCCTGTTTTCATTTACCCTATCTATACCCCTCATAGTTTTGAATACTTTTATCAAATCTCCTCTTGATCTTCTACATTCCAAGGTATAAAGTCCTAACCTAGCCAATCTTTACTTATAATACAATCTTCCTTGTAAATTTTCTCTGTACTCATCAACCTCATTTACATCTTTCCTGTAGGTCGGTGACCAAACCTCACACAACACTGCAAAAAAAAAAAAACAGCTCTATTTCTGTCTTTAATATCTTTATTTTTCCCTTTCAAGGTTCTTTTGAAGACCCTGACCTGGAGTTACACACTGATTATGGTTCTTTGTGGGAATGGGACCCACTCTCGGGATTTAATAACCGGTCATTGTTGTTCGGCGCTCCAAGGGCTCAGCCTAAGAGTCCAGCTTGGATTTGGAAGCCTTGGATCTCGGGGCTCTGGAGATGGGCGGATCGAGGGTTGGTGTCATGCAGGAGACCCTTGTGTCGTTGGGAGAGTTGGAATATCTCCGGTTATGTGCCCAGATTTTTGAGCACAGAGCTTGGAAAAAGTGACATGGCAGACTTTTAACATCGTAAACCAGCGAGTTGTTTGTTATGTCTCCCCGCTCACTGGGAAAACGGAGACATCTCTTTCTCCCTTATTAGGGAGAGAGAGAACCCGTGGTATGTCGAATACCGGGTGAAGCACAAAGTCTTTGGGGTAACTGCAAGTCTGTGTCTTTGTTACTTTGCTCACACTGAGTGCTCGGTGGTGGTGCCCATGCTTTTTTTATGCCTGTAGGGGGGATTATTGCTTGCTGTCGCTTGCGCACAGGAGCGGGGAGCTGGAGGGGGACTTGGGGGTTCTAACATTTGACTGCCGTTCATCCTTTGGGGGCACTCTGTTTTTGTGGATGTTTATGAAGAAAAAGCATTTCAGGATGTATATTGTATACATTTCTTTGACTTTAAATTATACCTTTGAAACTAGGCATCACTAATATCTTATACAACTTCAACATAACATCCCATTTCCTATACTCCACCTTGATTTGTGAAGGCCAATGTGCCAAAAGCTTTCTTTATGACCCTATCTACCTGTGCTGCCACTCTCAATGAATTATGTACCTGTATTTCCAGATCCCTTCATTCTACCACACTCTTCGGTGCCCTACTGATCTCTGTGCAAGATCTACCCTGGTTGGTCCTACCAAGGTGCAACACCTCACACTTGTCTGCATTAAACTCTATCTGCCATTTTTCTGGCTGGTCCAGATCCTGCTGCAACCCATGATGGTCTTCCTCGCTGTCCACTATACCCCCAATCTTTGTGTCATCTGGAAATTTGCTGATCCAGTTAACCTCATTATTATCCAGATCTTTGAGCCCGCCTAAATCAATGGACCCAGCACTGGTCCCTGCAGCACTCTACTAGTCACAGGCCTCCAATCAGGGAGGCAACCATCTACGACCACCCTCTGTCTGCTTCCACAAAGCCAATGTCTAATCCAGTTTACTACCTCATCTTGAATGCCAAGAGACTGAACCTTCTTGACCAGCCTCTCATGTGGGACCTTGTCAAAGGCCTCGCTAAAGTCCATGTAGGCAACATCCACTGCCTTGCCTTTATCTACTTTCCTGGTAACATCTTTGAAAACTATAAGATTAGTTAGACACGACCTACCACGCACAAAGCTATGCTGACTATCCTTAATCAGTCCATGTATTTCCAGTCCCTCAAAATGCCTTCCAATAACTTTCCCACTACTGATATCAGGCTCACCAGCCTATCATTTCTGTTTAGAGCCTGATTTAAACAGTGGAACAACATTGGCTATCCTTCAATCTTCTGGTACATCTCATGTCAGTAAGGATGTTTTAAATATCTCTGCTAGGGCCCTGGCAGTTTCTGCACTAGCCTCCTGCAGAGTCCAACAGAACACCTTGTCAGGACATGGGGATTTATCCACCCTGATTTGCCTCAGGACAGCAATCACCTGCTCCCCGGTGATTGGTCCATGAAGTTGATGACAGACACTTTGCTTCACTTCTATAAACACTGTGTCTGTCACCTGATTGAATACAAATGCAAAAATGAAATTAAGATCTACCCCACATGTTTTGGCTCCACACATGAATTGCCATTCTGATCTTCCAGAGGACCAATTTTGTCCGTTGCAATCCTTTTGATGCAAAGTGTTCCCCTACACAAACTTCTGTCACCTACCCTGTCTCATTCCCTAATAGCAGATCCAGTATCGCACACTCTCTCCTCGGGACTTTTATGTACTGATGAAGGAAACTTTCATGAACAAATTTGACAAACTCTACTCCATCTAGTCTTTTTACAGTATGGGAGTTCTAGTCAATATATGGACAGTTAAAATTACCTACTATATATACTAGAATATAAAAGCAAGGATGTAATGTTGAGACTTTATAAAGGACTGGTAAGGCCTCACTTGGAGTATTGTGAGCAGTTTTGGAAAGGATATACTGAAACTGGAGAGGGTTCAAAGCAGGTACACAAAAATGATTCCAGGGTTGAATGGCTTGTCATATGAAGAGTGTTTGATGGCTCTGGGCCTGTATTCACTGGAACTCAGGAGAATGAGAGGTGACCTCATTGAAACCTATCGAATGGTGAAAGGCCTTGATACAGTGGATGTAGAGAGGATGATTACTATGGTGGGAGAGTCTAAGACCAGAGGACACAGCTTCAGAATAGAGGGGCGTCCTTTTAGAACAGAGATGAGGAATTTATTTAGCCGGAGAGTGGTGAATCTGTGGAATTCTTTGCCACAAGCAGCTGTGGAGGCCAAGTCATTACGTACATTTAAGACAGAGGTTGATAGATTCTTGATTGGTCAGGGCATAAAGGGATGTGGGGAGAAGGCAGGAGATTGGGGCTGAGAGGAAAATTGGATCAGCCATAATGAAATGGTGGAGGAGACTCAAGCCAAATGGCCTAATTTTGCTTCTATGTATTATGCTCTTATAACAACCTTATGACCTCTCAGCAAACTTGTTCCTCTAAATTTTGAGCTGCCAGTCCTGTCTCTCCTGCAGTCAAGTTTTACTAATGGCTATAATGTCATGATTCCAGGTGTTAATCCATGCCCTGAGCTCATCTGCCTTTCCTATGATACTTCTTAGGATGCAGCTCAGGACACTAGTCACACCATGCTCAACCTTTTAGTTTCTTATCTAATCTCCAGACCCGTGCTGTGCAAAGGGAAGCTACGCTCTTCAAAAACCTTCCTTGCCTGGACTGTCTGTACCTGCCTGGACATTAATTAACTTTTGCCTTGCCACAATTTCCATATTAGCATTTCTGAATCTAGTTCCACAAAATGTACTAGAAATATATACAGTATGAAAATTAAGACTAATGTTGTGGGATTTCTGATAGATATGCTAATATTGGAAGCAGTCATGAAGCATTCTGCTATGCTAATTTCAGATGTGAGAGGGTTACCCTGTCTAGTATGGCTAAATGGTTAGACCCATGTTCTTTGGTGTTTGTGTGGGGGTGGGGGCAGTGGGAAATAGGATCTTATTGAAGCGTAACATCCCAAGGAGGCATGATAAAGTAGATGTTCACAATCACTAGTGGGAGAGTTTCAAATGAGGGGACCTATCTCGCACACACCTACAAGATAAAGGGGTGATTATTAAAACTGTGATTACTGCATATGTGAAGTTCTGGTTGCCAAAAGTGAGCTTCTTCACTCAGAAGGTGGTGAGAATGTAGAAGGAGCCGCCAATGGAAGTGGTAGATCTGGATTTGATTCCAACCTTTAAGAGAAGTTTAGATATGTACATGGATGGGAGGTGTATACAGGTGCAGGTCAATGGGACTAGGCAGAATAATGGTTTGGTATGGACTAGGCGGGTCAAAGGGCTCGTTTCCTGTGCTGTAGTGTGCACTCTGAACCAGACAGTGAAGCATAATTGGAGGATACACAAATGTACAGCATAGACTGCAATAAGCTGCACAGGACTGGAAAAAGCTGCAGAGGGCTGTAAACTCAGCCAGCTCCATCACGGGCATTTAACCTCCCCAGCATCAAGGACATCTTCAAAAGGTGATGCCTCAAAAAGGTGATATCCACTATTAAGGACCCCCATCACCCAGGACATGCCCTCTTTTCATTGCTACCATCAAGGAGGTGGGACAGGAGCCTGAAGACACACACTCATTGGTTTCAGAGCAGCTTCTCCTCCTCTGCTATCAGATTTCTAAAGAGACAAAGAACTAACCCATGAATATTGCCTCAGTATTTTTGCTCTTTTTGCATTACTTATTGTAATTTATAATATATTTTATGTATTGCACTGTACTTCTGCCACAGAACAACAAATTTCACAACATGTCAGTGATATTAAATTTGATTCTGGAAATGGCAATCTTGCCACCAACACCAAGATGCTGAAGTATGAATAAATTACAAAGGCAACAAGACACAAGTTTCAATAATAGGCTCATCTCCTACTCCTAAACCTTCTCTACCGCCTGCCGGGTAGAAGTAGCTAGTGTGATGGAGTACTCCCCACTTGCCAGGAAATATACAGGTCCAACACCTGGCACCATCCAGGATGAAGTAACTCATTTGATTGACATGACATTCAGCACCCTACTTCCTGCAGCACACTGACAACTCAGCTCAGTTTCTTCAACATAATCTTGATCACTAGCCCATGTTATCTATTATGTAGAAGGACTAGAATCAAAACAAGGATGTAATGCTAAGGCTTTATAAGGCATCTGTCAGGCTGCACTTGGAGTATCGTGAGCAGTTTTGGGCCACTTGTCTAAGAAAAGATGTGCTGGCATTGGCGAAGGTCCAGAGGAGGTTCATGAGAATGATTCTGGGAACGAAAGGGTTAATATATGGGAAGCATTTGAAGGCTCTAGGCCTGTATTCACTGGAGTTTAGAAGAATGGGGGTGGGGGGGGTGAAGATCTCATCAAATATTGAATTCATTGCCACAGGTGGCTGTGGAAGCCAAGTCATTGGATATGTTTGAAGCAGAGGATGATAGGTTCTTGGTTAGTCAGGGCATCAAAGGTTACGAGGAAAAGGCAGGAGAATGGAGTTGACAGGGATAGCAAATCGGCCATGATGGAGCAGACTAGATAGACTGAATGGCCTAATTCTCCTAAACATTATGGTCTTATGGACAAAGATAAAAGTATGGGGCGGCGTGGTATCATAGCAGTTAGCATATTGCTTTACTGCACCTGCTGTAAGGTCAATTCTTGCCAGTTTATTAGAAGTTTCCTCCAGGTGCTCCGGTTTCCTCCCACATTCCCAAGGTGTACTGTTAGGATTAGTGTGTTGTGGGCATGCTCTTTTGGCGTTGGAAGCCTGGTGATACTTGTGGGCTGCCTCCAGCACAATTCTCACTGATTTGATTTGGTGTAAGTCAACACATTTCACTATGTTTTGATGTACGTGTGACAAATAAAACTAATTTTTCTTTCTTGATGTCCACTAGCTCAACTGCCGGTCCGAGTCGTACAACGTCCTGACTTGGATATATATCACCATCCTTTTTCACTGTCCTATAATTCCTCCCTCACATAGTTTAATACCTTTGCTAAAAAAGACTAGTTTGTCAAGAAGGTAGCTCACTACGATCTTCTCAAGAGCAATTTGGGTACGTCAAATAAACACTTGCCTTTCCAAAAATGCCCACATTAATGAATAAAAACATAGTTTTGACATCCTGAAGGTAATTTCTGTGCTTGTTGGTGACAGTTAAAAGGTAATTGGGGATGTACACTAAATGTCACCCATGCCACCAATACCTCAGGTATGAATAAAAATAACTCTGGGTGCAGGAGGAAGTCAGAGGTTTGCATCAGCTTTGACTGTCATGCATAGTCATAGAACACTCGTCTATGCTGAAGCATTAATCTGCCTAGTACCATCGACCTGCACTGGGACCACAGCCCTCCAGACCTCTCTCATCCATGTACTTATCCAAACAAATGGTGAAATTGAGCCTGCATCCACCACTTCTGCTGGCAGCTTGTTCCACTCTCATCGCCCTCTGAGTGTAGAAATTCCAAGAAGTTATCAGATGCAAGTAATTAATATAACAAGATACCTCTCACTTTTCTGGAAATGTGCATCTCCAACAACCCATCAATGGATAGACATAAAAGAATGCGACATCATAAAAGTTCCTAGTCTAAACTAATCATAATTACAATGCCATGCAATATTATTACAGCATTTAATTTTAAACTGATAACTGACATGCTTATGTCATACATGTATCCATGGTAGCAGTAATGTTCTAAGTTCTACTATTCTGAATTGTAAATTATGAAGAGATACTAAAATTGCTGAAGACACACAATTTCTCTCAAAACGTTTATATCACTGACAATACCAGATACAACGAAGCAGCTCTTGTTGCAAGGTAGGCAGGAATAGGAGGGGTAAGCGGAAGGAAAAGTATGTTTCTTACTTGAAAGGCAAATTTTGAAAACTCAGCAGAAATTGTATTTTTTAAAAAACATACCAAATGAGGAAGCAAGTCAAAACTATCACTCATTTAACTTTAGTAGTGTGATCACTCGAGTCGAGAATGCTGATCTCCTCAGGGGTTGTCTACTGGTGGGTCCTCAGTGGCTCTGGAGGCCGATCCAGGATCCACATATTCTGGTGCCGTGTGGGTAAGAGTAAGTGGTGGTTGTGGTCAGTGGTTGGGTCTTTCTGTTTTTCAATCTCTCCTTTCACAGCTGCTGCTTGTTCTCTGCTGCACAGCAGAGGTTGTATGTGATACATGATATATGAGAAGCAAAAAAAAGAGCTGAATTAGAGATTATTTGAATCTTTATTCTGCTTCTAATGAGGTAACTTTTTTAAAACATAAATAGAAAAATACAACATAGGACAGGCCATTTGGCCCACGACGTTGTACCAATTTATACTAAAAGTCCTGTGTATCATCCATATCTCTCCATTCCCTTCATATTCCTGTGTCTATCTTAAAAACTCAAACTCTATCAAACTGCCTGATACCACTACTATCCCTTCTAACCCATTCCAGGCACTTCTGTGTGGGGAAAAAAACTGGCCCTCACGTCGCTTTTAAGCTTCCACCCCCAACCCTAGCATGTTATCTGGTGTTTGATACTTCTACCCTGGGGAGAAAGAATTATAACTGTCTATCCTTTCTCAGCTTCTCATCATTTAAAAACCTCTATCAGGTATTCTCTCATCCTCCAATAAGGGAAATGAACCGTGTTTTGTCCAACCTTTCATTTTAAGATTCAAGATTGTTTATTGTCATTCATCAGTATTCAAGTGTAAAGGAGAAAAAAAGTAATTATTACTCCAGATCCAATGCAGCATTAAAAAACACAATAAGCATACAGAACACAAAAAAAACACAATAAATATAAATACGTACATAAAATTAGCTTATTTACATAGACTGATTATATTGAATTGACTTTATTTCTTACATTCTTCACATACAAGAGTAAAAATCTTTACGTTATGTCTCCATCTAAATGTGCAACGTGCAATCATAGTAATTTATAATCATTTATAATAAATAGAACAGGCAGTGTAATATAGAGTACACTCAAATCAGCGTGAGTTCATCAGTCTGATGACCTGATGGAAGAAGCTGTCCCGGAGCCTGTTGGTCCTGGCTTTTATGCTGTGGTACCACTTCCCAGGTGGTAGCAGCTGGAACAGTTTGTGGTTGGGGTGACTTGGGTCCCCAATGATCCTACGGGCCCTTTTTACACACCTGTCCTTGTAAACATCCTGAATCATGGGAAGTTCACAACTACAGATGTGCTGGGCTGTCCGTACCACTCTCTGCAGAGTCCTGTGATTAAAGGAGGTACAGTTCCCATACCAGGCAGTGTGCAGCCAGTCAGGATGCTCTCAATTGTGACCCTGTCGAAAGTTTTTAAGGATTTGGGGGCCCATACCAAACTTCCTCAACCATCTGAGGTGAAAGAGGCGCTGTTGTGCTTTTTCAGCACACAGCTGGTGTGTACAGACCACGTGAGATCCTCGGTGATGTGGATGGCGAGGAACTTGAAGCTGTTCACCCATTCAACCCCAGATCCATTGACGTCAATAGGGGTTAGACTGTCTCCATTCCTCCTGTAATCCACAACCAGCTCCTTTGTTTTTGTGACATTGAGAGAGAGGCTTTTTTTTTGACACCACTGTGTCAGAGAGATGACTTCTTCCCTGTAGGCCACCTCATTATTGTTTGAGATAAGGCATACAGTGACACAAGGTACAGCAGTATCTGTACATAAGATGATTTTGACAGGAAATGTCATAGC
The DNA here is from genome assembly GCF_963921235.1 of Mobula hypostoma. Lineage (NCBI taxonomy): Eukaryota > Metazoa > Chordata > Chondrichthyes > Myliobatiformes > Myliobatidae > Mobula > Mobula hypostoma. Next base: position 49,591,750 of record NC_086129.1, read on the forward strand.
TGATAGTTTATACCCTCTAATCCAGATTATGATCTGGATCCAAGGCCTAATCTAATTGCTAAACTATTTAATTTTAAAGCATTTTGTTGGATGTGATGCTACATGTCTGGTGTGTGATCATGAAGAGTTTTAGAGGAAGGTTCTAGCCAATACTGAGCTCAACCATTAGATAGTTTGCTGCAGCAGTTACTAAATTCACACACTGGAGGCATTTCATACGAAAATTGCTTGAAAGTGAGACTGTGCATCTTTGTCTTTTGTCATTTGTCACGTTTCTCAGGCCTCAGAACATGACAAGACCAGGAGGAACAAAACAACAGGAATTCTGCAGATGCTGGAAATTCAAGCAACACACATCAAAGTTGCTGGTGAATGCAGCAGGCCAGGCAGCATCTCTAGGAAGAGGTACAGTCGACGTTTCAGGCTGAGACCCTTTGTCAGGATGTTAGTCTGAAACGTCGACTATACCTCTTCCTAGAGATGCTGCCTGGCCTGCTGCGTTCACCAGCAACTTTGATGTGTGTTGCCAGGAGGAACAAAATGGGTTCCAGATGCATTTACAGTGCCAGCAAATGGGATTCGGTTACTGCTATTGTCTATAAGGAGTTTGCACTTTCTTCTGATTACTATGCGCATTTCCTCTGGATGCTTCAGTTTCCTCTCTCATTCTAAAGATTACGGGTTAAGGTTACTGAGTAGTGAGCACGCTATGTTAGTGGCAGAACTGCGGCAAGACGCGTGCTGCCCCCACTGCATCCTTGGCCTGTGCTGGTTGTTGACAGGAACGATGCGTTTCACTGCATGTTTCGATGTACATGTGACAAATAAAGTGAATCTTTATAAATCTTTATAACACCCTTTTTAAAAAAATAACAACCAGTATCACACTGCCAAAAGTCTGTTAAACTGTACAGAATCCTTCCTGATGATCATATTCAACTCCTGTTGAAACCTCGGCACAACTTCAGTGCAAATCCCTCCATGGTCTCTATCTACAAAGCCAACGGTCAGAGCTGTGAATAATTAAATCCTAGTTCCTAAAGGACTCTATTCTGGGTCCATAAATTATTAAATCTATGAGTCCTAATACACTCTACTACAGGTTCTTTAAATTATTAAATCCCTGGGTCCTAATCGACTCCTGGGTTCTAAAATTATTAATCCCTAGGTCCTAATGGAATATAGTCCAGATTCTGAAATTATTAAATCTCTGGGTCCTGATGGACACTATTTCAGGTTCTTAAATTATTAAATCTCTGGGTCCTGATGGACACTATTTCAGGTTATTAAATTATTAAATCCCTATGTCCTAATGGACTCTATTCCAGGTTCTTAAATTATTAATCCATGGGTGTGAATGAACTCTCTTCCAGGTTCTTAAATTATTAAATCCCTGGGTCCTAATAGACTTTATTCCAGGTTCTTTAATTATTAATCCCTGGTTCTTAATGGACCCTATTCAAAGTTCTTAAATTATTAATCCCTGGGACCAAATGGACTGTATTCCAGGTTTCTAAATTATTAAATCCCTGGGTCCTAATGGACACTATTCCAAGTTCTTAAATTATTAACCCCTGGGTCCTAATGGGATCTATGCCAGGATCTTAAAATAATCAGTCCCGGGATCCTAATGGACTTCATTCCAGATTTTTAAATTATTAAATCCCAGGGTCCAAATGGAACTTATTCCAATTTTTTTTATTATTAAATCCCTGAGTCCTAATGGACTCTGTCCCATGTTCTTAAATTACTAATCCATCGGTCCTAATGGACTCTTATAGTTTCTTAAAAAAATGAATACCTGGCTCCTAATTGACTCCACTCCAGGTTTTTAAATGATTAAATCCCTGGTTTTAATGGACTCAATTCCAGTTCTTACTTTATAAAATACCAGGGTCCTATTGGAGTACAGTCCAGGTTCTTAAATTATTAAATCCCTGTGTTCTAATGGAGTATTCCCCAGGTTTTTAAATTATTAATTCCCTGAATCTGAATAGTCTCTATTCCAGGTTCTTAAATTATTCAATCCCTGGGTCCAAATGGACTATTCCAGATTCTTAAATTATCAATTCCCTGGGTGCCATCGGATTCTATTCAAGCTCTTTAAATTATTAAATACATGGGTCATAATGGACAATATTCCATAGGGTAAAGGACTCTATACCATGTTCTTAAATTATTAATTCCCTCAGGCCTACTGGACAATATTCCAGGTTCTTAAATTATTAATCCCTGGTTCCTAATGGACTCTATTCCAGTTTCTTAAACTATTAAATCCCTGGGTCCAACTGCACTTCATTCCAGGTGCCTAAAATATTCATCCCTGCTTCCTAATGGATTCTATTTGAGGTTCTTAAATCACTAAATCCCTGGGTTCTAATGGACTCCATAGAACATAGAATACAGTACAGGCCCTTCGGCCCACAATGTTGTGCCGACCCTCAAACCCTGCCTCCCATATAAGCCCCCGACCTTAAATTCCTCCATATACCTGTCTAGTAGTCTCTTAAACTTCACTAGTGTATCTGCCTTCACCACTGACTCAGGCAGTGCATTTTACGCACCAACCACTCTCTGAGTAAAAAACCTTCCTCTAATATCCCCCTTGAACTTCCCACCCCTCACCTTAAAGCCATGTCCTCTTGTATTGAGCAGTGGTGCCCTGGGGAAGAGGCGCTGGCTATCCACTCTATCTATTCCTCTTATTATCTTGTACACCTCTATCATGTCTCCTCTCATCCTCCTTCTCTCCAAAGAGTAAAGCCCGAGCTCCCTTAATCTCTGATCATAATCCATATTCTCTAAACCAGGCAGCATCCTGGTAAATCTCCTCTGTACCTGTTCCAATGCTTCCACATCCTTCCTATAGTGAGGTGACCAGAACTGGACACATGGCAGGCTGTTAATTTATTAAATTCCTGGGTAACGGATTCTATACCAGGTTCTTAAACTATTAATTCCCTCAGGCCTACTGAGCAATATTCCAGGTTCTTTAATTATTAAATCCCTGGGTCCAACTGGACTGCATTCCAGGCTCCTAAAATACTAATTCCTATGTCCCAATGGACTCTATTCCAGTTACTTAAATCATTAAATCCCTGGGTCCTAATGGACTCTATTGTAGGTTGTTAACTTATTAAATGGAAAGCGGCCCGTGAAGGAGTGGAGCTTTGAGGCTTTGACGAGAAGAGGCGGAGGACAAGCTTGCTCGCAGTTAGTCTTTACAATGTCTCCTGAGATGGTGATGTGCCTCTCATGTGAGATGTGGCGGTCTTGGGGAACGCCCCTCTCCAGCAGAGTCACATCTGCCAGATGTGCATACGGCTGGGTGATCTGGAAGACCGTGTAAGGAATCTGGAGCAGCAGCTGGATGACCTTCGACTCATAAGGGAGAATGAGGCAGTCATAGATGAGAGCTACAGGGAGGTAGTCACACCTAGGCTGCCGGAAGCAGGTCATTGGGTGACAGTCAGAGGGGGGAAAGCGAAGGTGGGCAGACGGGTAGTGCAGAGCACCCCTGTGGCCAATCCCCTGAATAGTAAGTTTACCATCCTGGATACTGTTGGCGGGGACGACCGACCAGGTGTGAGCCACGGTGGCAGGGCCTCCGGCACTGAGTCTGACCCGGTGGTGCAGAAGGGTGGGATGGAGAAGAGGAGAGCTGTCGTCATTGGAGACTCTATAGTCAGGGGAGCAGACAGGAGATTTTGTGGACATGAGAAGGACACCCACATGGTTTGTTGCCTCCCAGGTGCCAGGGTCCGGGATGTCTCTGACCGGGTGCACGACATCCTGGTACGAGAGGAAAAGCAGCCAGAAGTCGTGATACACGTTGGTACCAACGACATAGGCAGGAAGAGGGATGAGGTCCTGAAGTGTGAGTTTCGGGAACTAGGCAGAAGGCTGAAGAACAGGACCTCAAGGGTGGTGTTCTCAGGATTGCTGCCAGTGCTATGTGACAGTGATGGTAAGAATTGGAGGAGATGGCAGTTGAATGCGTGGCTGAGGAGTTGGTTCAGGGAGCAGGGTTTTAGATTTTTGGATCATTGGGATCTCTTCTGGGGAAGGTGGGACCTGTACAGATTGGATGGGTTGCACCTGAACTTGAGTGGGAGCAATATCCTTGCAGGTAGGTTTGCTAGCATGGTTTGGGAGGGTTTAAACTAGTTTGCAAGGGGGATGGGACCCGGAGCGATAGAGCAGTGAAAGAAGTGCATGGAGTAAAGCCAGATCTAACATACAGAGAGGCTTTGAGGAAAGAGAAGCAGAATAAACAGTGTAAAGATAGTAAGGTAGAAGGGCTGAAATGTGTGTATCTCAATGCAAGAAGCATCAGGAACAAAGGTGATGAACTGAGAGCTTGGTTACATACATGGAATTATGATGTAGTGGCCATTACAGAGACTTGGCTGGCACCAGGACAGGAATGGATTCTCAATATTCCTGGATTTCAGTGCTTTAAAAGGGATAGAGAGGGCGGAAAAAGGGGAGGAGGGGTGGCATTACTGGTCAGGGATACTATTACAGCTACAGAAAGGGTGTGTAATGTAGCAGGATCCTCTTTTGAGTCAATATGGGTGGAAGTCAGGAACAGGAAGGGAGCAGTTACTCTATTGGGGGTATTCTATAGGCCCCCTGGTAGCAGCAGAGATACAGAGGAGCAGATTGGGAGGCAGATTTTGGAAGGTGCAAAAATAACAGGGTTGTTATCATGGGTGACTTTAACTTCCCTAATATTGATTGGCACCTGATTAGTTCCAAGGGTTTAGATGGGGCAGAGTTTGTTAAGTGTGTCCAGGATGGATTCCTGTCACAGTATGTGGACAGGCCGACGAGGGGGAATGCCATACTAGATCTAGTACTAGGTAATGAACCGGGTCAGGTCACAGATCTCTCAGTGGGTGAGCACCTGGGGGACAGTGACCACTGCTCCCTGGCCTTTAGTATTATCATAGAAAAGGATAGAATCAAAGAGGACAGGAAAATTTTTAATTGGGGAAGGGCAAATTATGAGGCTATAAGGCTAGAACTTGCAGGTGTGAATTGGGATGATGTTTTTGCAGGGAAATGTACTATGGACATGTGGTTGATGTTTAGAGATCTCTTGCAGGATGTTAGGGATAAATTTGTCCTGGTGAGGAAGATAAAAAATGGTAGGGTGAAGGAACCATGGGTGACAAGTGAGGTGGAAAATCTAGTCAGGTGGAAGAAGGCAGCATAGATGAGGTTTGGGAAGCAAGGATCAGATGGGTCTATTGAGGAATATAGGGAAGCAAGAAAGGAGCTTAAGAAGGGGCTGAGAAGAGCAAGAAGGGGGCATGAGAAGGCCTTGGCGAGTAGGGTAAAGGAAATCCCCAAGGCATTCTTCAATTATGTGAAGAACAAAAGGATGACAGGAGTGAAGGTAGGACCGATTAGAGATAAAGGTGGGAAGATGTGCCTGGAGGCTGTGGAAGCGAGCGAGGTCCTCAATGAATACTTCTCTTCGGTATTCACCAATGAGAGGGAACTTGATGATGGTGAGGACAATATGAGTGAGGTTGATGTTCTGGAGCATGGTGATATTAAAGGAGAGGAGGTGTTGGAGTTGTTAAAATACATTAGGACGGATAAGTCCCTGGGGCCTGACAGAATATTCCCCAGGCTGCTCCATGAGGTGAGGGAAGAGATTGCTGAGCCTCTGGCTAGGATCTTTATGTCCTTGTTATCCACGGGAATGGTACCAGAGGATTGGAGGGAGGCGAATGTTGTCCCCTTGTTCAAAAAAGGTAGTAGGGATAGTCTGGGTAATTATAGACCAGTGAGCCTTACGTCTGTGGTGGGAAAGCTGTTGGAAAAGATTCTTAGAGATAGGATCTATGGGCATTTAGAGAATCATGGTCTGATCAGGAACAGTTAGCATGGCTTTGTGAAGGGCAGATCGTGTCTAACAGTTGTGGTGGAGGGAGTACATTCAGATTGGAGGATTGTGACTAGTGGTGTCCCACAAGGATCTGTTCTGGGACCTCTACTTTTCGTGATTTTTATTAACGACCTGGATGTGGGGGTAGAGGGGTGGGTTGGCAAGTTTGCAGACGACACAAAGGTTGGTGGTGTTGTAGATAGTGTAGAGGATTGTCAAAGATTGCAGAGAGACATTGATAGGATGCAGAAGTGGGCTGGGAAGTGGCAGACGGAGTTCAACCCGGAGAAGTGTGAGGTGGTACACTTTGGAAGGACAAACTCCAAGGCAGAGTACAAAGTAAATGGCAGGATACTTGGGAGTGTGGAGGAGCAGAGGGATCTTGGGGTACATGTCCACAGATCCCTGAAAGTTGCCTCACAGGCAGATAGGGTAGTTAAGAAAGCTTATGGGGTGTTAGCTTTCATAAGTCGAGGGACAGAGTTTAAGAGTCGCGATGTAAAACTCTATAAAACTCTGGTTAGGCCACATTTGGAGTACTGTGTCCAGTTCTGGTCACCTCACTATAGGAAGGATGTGGAAGCATTGGAAAGGGTACAGAGGAGATTTACCAGGATGCTGCCTGGTTTAGAGAGTATGCATTATGATCAGAGATTAAGGGAGCTAGGGCTTTACTCTTTGGAGAGACGGAGGATGAGAGGAGACATGATAGAGGTGTACAAGATAATAAGAGGAATAGATAGAGTGGATAGCCAGCGCCTCTTTCCCCAGGGCACCACTGCTCAATACAAGAGGACATGGCTTTAAGGTAAGGGGTGGGAAGTTCAAGGGGGATATTAGAGGAAGGTTTTTTACTCAGAGAGTGGTTGGTGCGTGGAATGCACTGCCTGAGTCAGTGGTGGAGGCAGATACACTCGTGACGTTTAAGAGACTACTAGGCAGGTATATGGAGGAACCTAAGGTGGGGGGTTATATGGGAGGCAGGGTTTGAGGGTCGGCACAACATTGTGGGCCAAAGGGCCTGTAATGTGCTGTACTATTCTATGTTTTATGTTCTATGTTCTTAAATCACTGGGTCTTAGTAGAATCTATTCCAGGTTCTTTAAAATTATTCATTCCCTAGCTTGATTCTAGGTTCCTGAATTATTAAATCCCTCAGTCCTAATGGAGCTAATCCAGGCTCTTACATTATTAAGTCTCTAGGTCCTAATGGTCTCTGCTCCATGTTTTAAATTTCTTAATCCCTGGGTCCTAATGGACTCTATCCAGGTCCTCAATCTATTAAATGCCTAGGTCTGACTGGACTGCATTTCAGGCTCCTGAAATACTAATTCCTGCATCCCAATGGCCTCTATTCTGGGTACTTAAATCATTAAATCCCTGGGTCCTAATGGACTGTATTCCAGGTTCCTAAATTGTTAAATCTGTGGGTCCTAATGGACTATATTCCAGGTTCTTAAATTATTAAATCCCTGGGTCCCATTTGATTCTATTCCAGTTGTTAAATTATTAAATACCTGGGTCCAAATGGGCTCTACTCTCGGTTCCAAAATTATGAATCCCAGGGTCCAAATGCACTCTCTTCCAAGCTCATAAATTGCTGAATCCCTGTGTCCTAAGGGATTCTCTTCTTGGTTTTAAAATCATTAATTCCCTGTGCCCTAATATACTCTGTTCCAGGCACTTAATTTATGAATTCCTGGATCCTAATGGTCTCTGTTCCAGGTTCTTAAAATATTAATCCATGGGTCCTAATGGACTCTATTCCAGGTTGTGAAATTATTAAATATCTGAGTCCCAATACATGCTATTCAGATGCTTTAAATTATTGAATCCCTTGGTCCCAATGCACTCTATTTCAGGTTCTTAAATTATTAAATCCCTGGGTCCTAATAAGCACTACTCCAGGTTATTAATTTATTAAATCACTGTGTCCTAATAGAACTCTATTCCAGGTTCTTAAATTAATTATTCCATGAGTCACATTGGACTCTGTCGCAAGTTCTTAAATTATTATATACTTGAGTCCGAATGGACTCTATTCCGACTTCGTAAATTATTAAATCTCTGGGTTTTAATGGCGTCTACTCCAGGTTTTTAAAATTTTAGATCCCTGGGTCCTCTTAGACTCCTTTCCAGGATCTTAAATTATTAAATCCCTGGGTCATACTGGACTGTATTCCAGGTTCTGAAAATATTAATCCCTGCGTCCTAATGGACTCTTTTCCAAGTTCTTAAATTGTTAAATCCCTGGGTCCCAATGGATGCTATTCTGTGTTATAAAATTATGAAATCACTTGGTTTGAATGGATTCAATTCCAGGTTCTTAAATGATTAAATTCTTGGGATTTAAAGGAGCTAATCCAGGTTCTTAATTTATTAAATCCCTGGGTCCTAATGAACTCTACTCCAGTTTTGTTACATTAATAAATCACTGTGTAAAATGGTCTCTATTCCAGGTTCTTAAATTATTAATTTCCTGGGTCCTAGAAGGACGAGAAGGTTGCAAAGCACCTAGACTGAACACTCTGTGTTGTTCTCGGGCTTCACAGGGCACTGGAAGAAGCTGCAGATAGATGATCAGAAAAGGAGTGGGATTGCATTTAAATTGAAATCTCAGGAAAACCCTACAGACTCAGGACAATCAATTCGAAGAGAGCGAGAGCTTCGCACAGGTTGTGGAGAAGAGTTTTTAAATGGAGCGTTTCGTGGGGTTTGGTGCATTAGTGCAGACCAATCTATTTGCAGAGAGGTTTGGCTTTGCATGGGTCGGGGAGAAAAGTTTAAAAAAGGAGCGGACCAGTTGATTCGCGATTTATTAGCAGGAGCAAATAGAAGTAAAACAGGGTCAAAGCAGAGCGGCCATTGTGTGAGTGGACCAGTGTAGGAGTGGGAACTTGAGGCTTCAGTGGGGAGGCACAGGTAAAGCTTTTGTAGTGGTTGAATAAAAAGTCGCTAAATTACAGCTAATTAAGTAAAGTTGGGATGGTGTAGGATCAGGTGATGTGCTGTAGCTGAATGATATGGGAGCTGATGGACCCCATTGTGGTTCCTGGTGACCACATCTGCAGCCGGTGTTGGCTGCTCGAGGAGCTCCGGCTCAGAGTTGATGACCTGGAATCTGAGCTTCAAACTCTGCAGCACATCAGGGAGGGGGAGAGTTACCTGGATTCTGTTTCAGGAGGTAGTCAGATCCAAGAGACAGTGCTGGAGGATCCTCAGCCCTTGAGCTTGTCCAGCAGGTCTGAGATTCTTGTTTCCTGTGTAGATGAGAGTGGGGGCAGTAGGAAGGATGAGCAACCTAACTGTGACACCGTAGTTCAGGGAGCCATTCAAGAGGGGGAGAGAAGAGAAATGTAGTGGTAATTGGGGATAGTATAGTCAGGGGAATAGACAGAGTACTCGGTCGGGAGGATAGAGTGTCCCAAAGGCTCTGTTACCTGCCTGGTGCCTGGGTTCGGGACATCTTATCCGACCTGCAGTGGAATTTGCAGTGGGAGGGGAAAGATCCAGTTGTCATGTCCATGTGGGTACCAATGACATAGGTAGAACGAGGAAAGAGTTTCTGCTGAGGGAATTTGAGCAGCTAGAGACTAAATTAAAAAGCAGAACCAAAAAGGTAGTAATCTCTGGATTACTACCTGAGCCACGTGCAAATTGGCATAGGGTCAAGAGTATTAGAGAGTTAAATGCATGGCTCAAGGATTGGTGTGGGAGAAGTGGGTTTGAATTCATGAGAAACTGGCCCCAGTGTTGGGGAAGGAGGGAGCTGTACCAATGGGACGGGCTCCACCTGAACCGTGATGGGACCTGGATCCTGCCTGGTCAATCGCATAACTAGGGCTGTGAATAGGGCTTTAAACTAAATAGTAGGGGGGTGGGTTCAACAGATTGGAGAAGTATGGATAAAGTAAAAAGGAAAACTGCAGATAAAGATAAAGTAAAAGCAAACGATAAAAAAGAGACAAGTAAGAGTGGAGTAAAGAAAAGTCAAGTGCAAAAGAGTAAAAGATTACAAGACTTTAAAAGCACAATGAGTGTAAGGGCACTTTATCTGAATGCCCGTAGTATTCGAAACAAGGTCAGTGATGTGTGACACAAATCAGTCCAAAGGGGTATGATTTAGTGGCCATTACAGAGACGTGGTTGCAGGGTGGAGAGGATTGAGAACTAAATATCCAAGGATATCAGGTAATACAGAAGGATAGGCAGGAATGTAAGGGAGGTGGGGTATCGCTCTTAATTAAAGATGAGATCAGGGCTATAGTGAGAGATGATACAAGATATAAGGAGCAGAATGTTGAATCCATCGGAGTAGAGATTATAAATAGTAAAGGGAAAAAAAAATCACTGTTGTGAGTTGTCTATTGGCCACTGAATAATAACATTACAATGGCACAGACAATAAACAGAAATATCTGAGGCATGTAAGAATGGAACAGCAGTTATCATGGGGGACTTTAACTTGCACATAGATTGGGTGATTGAAATTAGTTGGTCAAGGCAGTCTTGAGGAGGACTTCATAGAATGCATCCGTGATAACTTTCTTGAACAGCATGTTACTGAACCTACAAGGGAACATGCTGTCTTAGATCTGGTCCTGTGCAATGATACAGGTAAAATTAGTGCTTTTGTAGTTAGGGATCCTCTTGGAAAGAGTGATCACAGTATGATTGAATTTCTCATACAAATGCAGGGTGAAATAGTTCGATCTAAAACCAGTGTATTATGCCTAAACAATGGAGACTACAATGGGATGAGGGAGGAGTTGGCTAGTGTAGATTGGGAACACAGGCTATATGGTGGGACAGTTGAGGACAGTGGAAGACTTTCAAAGAGATTTTTCACGGTGCTCAACAAAAGTATATTCCAGTTAAAAGCAAGGACAGTAAGGGTGGGCAGAGCCAGCCTTGGATAACGAAGGAAATAAAAGAAGGCATCAAACTAAAAGCTCGTGTATACAAAGTTGCCAAGAGAAGTGGAAAACTGGAAGATTGGGAAAACTTTAAAAAGCAACAAAGGATCACTTAGTGAGCAATAAAGAAAGGGAAGCTAGATTATGAAAATAAACTAGCGCAAAATATAAAAATGGATAGTAAAAATTTTATAATTATATACAGCGAAAAAGAGTGGCTAAAGTCAATGTAGTAGGTCCCTTGGAGGACGAGAAGAGGGAATTGATGTTGGATAATGAGGAAATGGCCAAGGCTTTGAAGGACTATATTGTGTCAGTCTTCACGGTGGAGAACATGTCTAATATGCCAAAGAGAGATATTATGGATGTGATGGGAGGCGAGGACCTCGATACAATAGCTATCACTAAAGAGGTAGTGCTGAGTAAACTTGTGGGCCTGAAGATAGATAAGTCCCCTGGTCCTGATGGAATGCATCCCAGGCTACTGAAAGAAATGGCAGAAGTTATAGTAGAGGTTTTGGTGATAATTTACCAAAATTCTCTGGACTCTGGGCAGGTCCCGGCAGATCGAAAGATGGCAAATGTCACACCACTGTTCAAGAAAGGATGTGGGCAAAAGGCAGGTAACTATAGGTCAGTTAGTGTAACATCTGTAGTTGGGAAAATGCTTGAAGCTATCATGAAAGAAGAAATAGCGAGACATCTGGAAAGAAATGGATCCATCAGGCAGATGCAGCATGGATTCAGCAAAGGTAGGTCCTGTCTGACAAACTTACTGGAGTTCTTTGAGGGTATAATGAGCGCAGTGGATAGAGGGGAACAGATGGACGTTATTTACTTGGATTTCCAGAAGGCGTTTGATAAGGTGTCATATAAAAGACTTATTCATAAGATAAGGATGCACAGAGTTGAGGTGATGTATTAGCATGGAGAGAGGATTGGTTAACAAATAGAAAGCAGAGTGTTGGGATACATGGGTGTTTCTCTGGTTGGCAATCAGTGGCGATCGGTGTGCCGCAGGGGTTGGGGTTGGGCCTGCAACTGTTCACAATCTACATTAACAATCTGGAAGAGGGGGCCGAGTGTAGTGTATCTAAGCTTGCTGATGACACTAAATTGAGCGGAGAAGCAAATTGTACAGAGGATACAGAGAGTCTGCAGAGAGATATAGATAGGTAAGTCAGTTGGCAAGGGTTTATCAGATGGAGTACAATGTTGGTAAATGCAAGGTCATCCACTTTGGAAGGAAAAATAAAAGAGCAGATTATTATTTAAATAGTAAAAGATTGCAGCATGCTGTTGTGCAGAGGGACTTGGGAGTGCTTGTGCATGAATCACAAAAGGTTGTTTTGCAGGTACAGCAGGCTATCAAAGGCAAATGGAGTGTTGGGCTTCATTGCTAGAGGGATTGAATTCAAGAGCAGGGAGGTCATGCTGCAACTGTACAGGGTACTGGTGAGGCCACACCTGGAGTACTGTGTGCAGTTCTGGTCTCCTTACTTGAGGAAGGATATACTGGCTTTGGAGGCAGTGCAGAGGAGGTTCACCAGGTTGATTCCAGAGATGAGGGGGTTAGACTAAGAGGAAAGATTGAGTTGCCTGGGGCTGTACTCGCTGGAATTCAGAAGAAAGAGAGATCTTGTAGAAACATATAAAATTAAGAAAGGGATAGATAAGATAGAAGCAGGAAGGTTGTTTTCACTGGTAGATGAGACTAGAACTAGGGGACATAGCCTCAAGATTCAGGGAAGTAGATTTAGGACGGAGATGAGGAGGAACTGCTTTTCCCAGAGAGTGGTGAATCTGTGGAATTCTCTGCCCAATGAAGCAGTGGAGGCTACCTCAGTAAATATATTTAAGAAAGGTTGGATAGATTTTTGCATAACAGGGGAATTAAGGGTTATGGGGAAAAGGCAGTTAGGTGGAGATGAGTCCATGGCCAGATCAGCCATGATCTTATTGAATGGCGGGACAGGCTCGATGGGCCAGATGGCCAACTCCTGCTCCTATTTCTCATGTTCTTATGTCCTAATGATCTCTATACCAGATTCTTAAATTGTTAAACCCTGGGTCCTAATGGACTCTATTGCAGGTTGTTAAATTATTAATTCCCTTGGTCCCACTGGATTCCATTCCAGCTTTTTACATCATTAAACACTTAGGTCTGAATGGACTTTATTCCAGGTTGTTAACATATTAAATCCCTGGGTCCTAATGAAATCTATTCCGGGTTCTTAAATTATTAATTTCCTGGACCCCATTTGATTCTGTTCCAGGCTTTTAAATTATTAAATACCTGGGTCCAAATGGGCTCTACTCTAGGTTCCAAAATTATGAATCCCAGGGTCTGAATGGACTCTCCTCCAGGTCCCTTAAATCATTAATTCCATGGGTCCTTGCACAAAATTCCAGGTTCTTGAATTATTAAATCCCTGGGTCTGACTGGACTCTATTCCAGGTTCTTAAATCACTAAATCCCCGTGTCCTAATGCACTCTATCCAGCTTCTTAAGTTTCATATCCAAGGTTCCAAAAGGATTCTATTCCAGGTTATTAAATTTCTAAATCTCTGTGTCCTAATGGACTCTATTCCAGGCTCTTAATTTATTAAATCTCTGTGTCGTAATGGAGTCTGTTCCAGGTTTTAAAATTATTAATTCCCTGGGTCCTAATGGTTTCTAATTTAGGTTCTTATATTATTAAACCATGGGTCCTAATAGACTGTATTGCAGGTTGTTAATCCCTGGGTCAAAATATCCTCTCTTTCAGGTTCTGAAGTTATCAGTTCCGTGGGTCCCACTGGATTCTATTCCAGGTTCCTAAATTATTAATCGGTATGTCCTTATGGACTCTATTATAGGTTCTTAAAATATTAATCCCTGCTTCCTAAAAAAATCTATTCCAGGTTCTTAAATTATTAATCATGGTTGTTAGTAGATTCTATTCTAGGTTCTTAAATTATTAAATCTCTGGGTCATAATGGACTATATTCCAGATTCATAAATTATTAAATTCCTGGGTCCTAATGGACTCAGTTCCAGGTTCTTCAATTATTGATTCCCGGCTTCCTCATGGACTATATTCCAGGTTCCTAAAATATTAATCCCCGCATTCTAATAGACTCTATTCCAGGTTTGTAAATTATTATTCCCTGGGTCCCAATAGACTCTATTCCAGGTTCTTAAACTATTAAATCCCTGGGTCCTAATGGACTCTATTCCAGGTTCTTTAATGATTGATCACTGGTTCTTAATGGACCTTGTTCAAGGGTTTTAAGTTATTAATCCATGGGTCCTAATGGACTCTCTTCCATGAATTATTTTCCCTGGGTTCTAATGAACTCTACTCCAGGTTCTTGAATGATTAAATCTTTGTGTCCTAATGAACTTTATTCTAGTCCTTAAATGATTAATTCCCTGGGTTCTAATGGACAATATTCCAGGTCATTAAATGCTTAAATCCCTGCATCTGCCAGGACTGTATTCCAGTTTCCTAAAGTATTTATCCCTGTGTCCTAATGGGCTCTCTTCCAGGTTCTTAAATTGTTAGTCCATGGGTCCTAATGGACTCACTTTTAGATTTTTAAATTACTAAACCCCTGGGTCCTATTGGACTCTATTCCAGGTTTTAAAATGATTAAATCTCTGTAGCCTAATATACTCTGTTCCAGGTACTTAATTTTTGAATTCCTAATGGACTCTACTCCAGGTTTGTAAAATATTAAATCCCTGAGTCCTAATGGACTGTATTCCAGGTTCTTAAATTATTAAATCCATAGGTCCTAATGGACTCTATTATAAGTTCTTAAAACATAGAACATAGAAATTTACAGCACATTACAAACCATTTGGCCCACAATGTTGTGCCGACCCTGTAACCTACTTTAGAAACTGCCTAGAATTTCCCTAGCGCATAGCCTTCTGTTTTTCTAAGCTCCATGTACCTATCTAAGAGTCTCTTAAAAGACCCTATTGTATCCACTTCCACCTCTGCCGACAGCAGTGCATCCCACGCACCCACCACTCTGTGTGTGAAAAACTTACCCCTGACATCCCCTCGGTACCTATTTCCAAGCACCTTAAAACTATGACCCCTTGTGTTAGCCATTTCAGCCCTGGGAAAAAGCCTTTGGCTATCCATATACACCTCTATCAGGTCACCTATCATCCTCCGTCGCTCCAAAGAGAAAAGGACAAGTACACTCACCCTATTCTCATTAGGTATGCTCTCCAATCCAGGCAACATCCTTATACATTTCTTCTGCATTCTTTCTGTAGCATCCACATCCTTCCTGTAGTGACGTGACCAGAACTGAACACTGTACTCCAAGTGGGGTTTGACCAAGGTCTTGTATAGCTGTAAAACATTAATACCTGGTTCTTAATGGACTCCATTCCAGATTCTTAAATTAATAAATCATTGAGTCCTAATGGACTCTATTCGAGGTTATTAAAGTATTAAATCCCTGTGTCCAAATGGATTATACTCCAGATTCTTAAATTATTAAATCCCTGGGTCCTAATGGACTCAGTTCCAGGTTCTTCAATTATTGATTCCCGGCTTCCTCATGGACTATATTCTAGGTTCCTAAAATATTAATCCCTGCATTCTAATAGACTCTATTCTAGGTTTATAAATTATTAAATCCCTGGGTCCCAATAGACTCTATTCCAGGTTCTTTAATGATTGATCACCGGTTCTTAATGGACCCTGTTCAAGGTTTTTAAATTATTAATTCATGGGTCCTAATGGACTCAATCATAGGTTATTAAATGAATAAGTTCATGGGTCCTAATGGTCTCTCTTCCAGATTCATAAATTATTAAATCCTGGTTCCTAATAGATTCTGTTCTAGGTTCTTATATTATTAGCAACACTCACAACACGCTGGAGGAACCCTTCGTCAGGACCGAAACGTTGACTGATCGTTTCCATGGATGCTGCCCGACCTGCTGAGTTCCTCCAGCATGTTGTGAGTGTTACTTTGACCCCAGCATCTGCAGAGTATTTTGTGTTTCTTATATTATTAAATCCCTGGTTTGTAATGGAATCTATTGCAGGTTCTTAAGTTATTAGATCCTTGGGTCCTCAGGGACTCTAATCCAGGTCCTTAAATTATTAATTTCCTGGGTACTAATAGCATCTATTCCAGGTTCTTAAAGTATTAAATCTCTGGGTCCTCATGGACTCTATTCCAGGTTCTTCGATTATTAATTCCCTGTGTCCTGATGGACTCTATTCCAGGTTCTTAAATTATTAATTCTTTATTTCCTAATGGATCCTATTCCAGGTTCTTAAAGTATTAAATCCTTTTGTCCTAATATTATGTGTTCCAAGTTTTTATATTATTAATTAGTTTGATCCAGATGGAGACCATGAGGACCAAGGGACTAAGGGATTCAACTTGGAGTGCATTAGGACCCAGGGATTTAACCATTTAAAACCAGGAATACAGTCCATTAGGACACCGGGTTTTAATATTTTAAATACCTGCAATTGAGTCCATTAGGATGCAGGGTGCTGTTGTTGTCTGGTGCACTGACCTCTACCTTGCCGAGGCACAGCGACAACTCGCGGATACCTCCTCTTTTTTACCCCTCGATCATGACCCCACTAAGGAGCATCAGGCCATTGTCTCCCACACCATCACCAACTTTATCTGCTCAGGGGATCTCCTATCCACTGCTACCAACCTTATAGTTCCCACACCTCGCACTTCCCGTTTCTACCTCCTACCCAAGATCCACAAACCTGCCTGTCCAGGTAGACCCATTGTCTCAGCTTGCTCCTGCCCCACCGAACTCGTTTCTGCATACCTCAACACGGTTTTATCCCCCCTTGTTCAATCCCTTCTCACCTATGTTCGTGACGCTTCTCACGCTCTGAATTTTTTCAATGATTTTAAGTTCCCTGGCCCCCAGCGCTTTATTTTCACCATGGATGTCCAGTCCCTGTATACCTCCATCCCCCACCAGGAAGGTCTCAAAGCTCTCCACTTCTTTTTGGATTCCAGACCTAACCAGTTCCCCTCTACCACCACTCTCCTCCGTCTAGCGGAATTAGTCCTTACTCTTAATAATTTCTCCTTTGGCTCCTCCCACTTCCTCCAAACTAAAGGTGTAGCCATGGGCACCCGTATGGGTCCTAGCTATGCCTGCCTTTTTGTTGGCTTTGTGAAACAATCCATGTTCCAAGCCTACACTGGTATCCATCCCCCACTTTTCCTTCGCTACATCGACGACTGCATTAGCACTGCTTCCTGCACGTATGCTGAGCTTGTTGACTTCATTGGCTTTGCCTCCAACTTTCACTCTGCCCTCAAGTTTACCTAGTCCATTTCCGACACCTCCCTCCCCTTTCTGGATCTTTCTGTCTCTATCTCTGGAGACAGCTTATCTACTGATGTCCACTATAAGCCTACAGACTCTCACAGCTACCCGGACTATTCCTCTTCCAACCCTGTCTCTTGCAAAAATGCCATCCCCTTCTCGCAATTCCTCCGTCTCTGCCGGCATCTGCTCTCAGGATGAGGCTTTTCATTCTAGGACGAGGGAGATTTCTTCCTTTTTTAAAGAAAGGGGCTTCCCTTCCTCCACCATCAACTCTGCTCTCAAACGCATCTCCCCCATTTCATGCACATCTGCGCTCACTCCATCCTCCCGCCACCCCACTAGGAATAGGGTTCCCCTTGTCCTCACCTACCACCCCACCAGCCTCCGGGTCCAACATATTATTCTCCATAACTTCCGCCACCTCCAACAGGATCCCACCACGAAGCATATCTCCCCCCCCCCGCTTTCCGCAGGGATCACTCCCTAAGCGACTCCCTTGTCCATTCGTCCCCCTTACCAATCTCCCTTCTGGCACATATCCTTGTAAGCGGAACAAGCGCTACACATGCCCTTACACTTCCTCCCTCACCACCATTCAGGGCCCCAGACAGTCCTTCCAGGTGAGGCCACACTTCACCTGTGAGTCGGCTGGGGTGATATACTGCATCCGGTGCTCCCGATGCGGCCTTCTATATATTGGCGAGACCCGATGCAGACTGGGAGATCGTTTCGCTGAACACCTACGCTCTGTCCGCCAGAGAAAGCAGGATCTCCCAGTGGCCACACATTTTAATTCCACGTCCCATTCCCATTCTGACATGTCTATCCACGGCCTCCTCTACTGTCAAGATGAAGCCACACTCAGGTTGGAGGAACAACACCTTATATTCCGTCTGGGTAGCCTCCAACCTGATGGCATGAACATCGACTTCTCTAACTTCCGCTAAGGCCCCACCTCCCCTTCGTACCCCATCCTTTCTTTCTTTCTTTCCTTCTTTCTTTCTTTCTTTCTTTATTTATTATTTTTCCCTTTTTTTCTCTCTCTGTCCCTCTCACAATAACTCCTTGCCTGCTATTCATCTTCCTCTGGTGCTCCCCCCTCTTTCTTTCTCCCCAGGTCTCCCATCCCATGATCCGCTCCCTTCTCCAGCTCTGTATCCCTTTTGCCAATCAACTTTCCGGCTCTTGGCTCCATCCCTCCCCCTCCGGTCTTCTCCTATCATTTTGGATCTCCCTCTCCCCCTCCCACTTTCAAATCTCTTACTATCTCTTCCTTCAGTTAGTCCTGACAAAGGGTTTCAGCCCGAAACGTCGACTGTACCTCTTCCTAGAGATGCTGCCTGGCCTGCTGCGTTCACCAGCAACTTTGATGCGTGTTGCTTGAATTTCCAGCATCTGCAGATTTCCTCGTATTTGCGTACACAATCAGATCAATGTGTATTGACAAATCTGATGGCCTAGTGGAAAAAGCCGTCCCAGAGCTTGTTGGCCCTGACCTTAATTCTGTGATACCATTTGCCAGATGGTAGCAGCTGAAACAGTTTGTGGTTGGGGTGGCTGGAGTCCCTGATGATCCTCTGGGCCCTTTTTGTGCACTTGCTGCTATAAGTATCCTGAATAGAGGGAAGTTCGCATCCACGAATGCGCTGGGCTGTCTGTACCACTCTCTGCAGTGCCCTGTGATTGAGGGAGGTACAGTTCCCATACCAGGCAGTGATGCAGCCAGTCAGGATGTTCTCAATTGTACCTTTGTAGAAAGTCCTGAAGATCTGGGGACTCATGACAAACTTCCTCAGCTATCTGAAGTGAAAGAGGTGCTGTTGTGCATTTTCACCACACAGTGATGTGTGCAGTCCAGGTGAGATCCTCAAAGATCCTCTTTCAACCATAGTCCCATCGATGTCAATAGGGGCTAGTATATCTCTGTTCCTCCTGTAATCCACAATCAACTCCTTCATTTTTTTTGACATGAAGGGAGAGGTTGTTGTTTTGGCACCACTGTGTCAGAGTATTGACTTCTCTGTAGGCTGTCTCATCATTGTTGGAAATAAGGCCAATCAATATCGTGTCATCTGCAAAGTTGAACAGCAGATTGGAGCTGTGTGTGGCAACACAATTATGGGTGTATAGGGAGTAGAGAAGGGGACTGAGGATACATCCCTGAGATGCGCCTGTGTTGAGGGTCAGAGGGGTGGAGATGAGGGAGCCCATTCTTAACCACCTGCCGGCGATCTGACAGGAAGTCCAGGATCCAGCTGCATGAGGTCGGGTCAAGGCCAAGGTCTCTGAGTTTCTTGTTGAGCCTGGGGGGAGCTATAGTGTTGAATGCTGAACTGTAGTCCAAGAACAGCATTCTCACATAAGCATCCTTCTTCTCCAGATGTGTAAGGACGGTACGTAGAGCAGTGGCTGTCGATCGGTTATATCAGTAGGTGAATTGTAGGGGTCTAGTGTGGGTGGTGGCATGCTGCAGATGTAGCCCTTGACCAGTCTCTCAAAGCATTTGCTTATTATTGAGGTGAGTGCAACAGGACACCAGTTGTTCAGACATGTTACCTTGGTCTTTTTAGGAACAGGAACAATGGTGGATGTTTGAAGTAGGAGGGCACTCTACACTGGGAGAGGGGGAGATTAAAAATGTCTGTAAACACACCTGCCAGTTGTGCTGTGCACATCCTGAGTACTGGCCCTGGGATGCCGTCCGGTCCTGCAGCCACTCGTTGGAAATATCTGCGTACCTCAGCTTCAGGGATGACCATGTGCAAGTTGTGCCAGTCACTCTCCTCGGGGGCTCAGTGTTAACAACTTCAAAATGAGCGTAAAAAAGATATAGCTCGACCTGGGGGAGAGGCAGTGATGTTGGCCGCTTTTCCCCTTGAAGTCTGAAATGGTGTGTAGACCGTACCATATGCTATGGATTTTTTCCTTGTATTGACATTTTCCTATCTTGATGGCTCTTCGGAAATTGCAGTTACATTTCTTGAGCTCCTGTTGGTTTCCAGAGGCGAAGGCCCTGTCTCGCACAGTGAGTGCAGCGTGCATGGAACTACCAATCCAAGGTTTCCAGTTTGAGTAGACCCAGACGTGGGTCCTAATGGACTCTATTCCAGGTTCTTAAATTATTAATCCCAGTGTCTCAATGGACCCTATTCCAGATTCTTAAATTATTAGTTCCTGGGTCCGAATGGACACTATTCCGGGTTATTAATTTATTAATCACTGGGTCGCACTGGACTCTACTCCAAGCTCTCAAATTATTAATCCCTGAGTATTAATGGACTCTATTCCAGATTCTGAAATTATTAAATCCTTGGATCCTAATGAACTCTATTCCAAGTTCTTAATTTATTAATTCCCATGGTCCTAATGGACTCTATTCGAGGTTATAAAATTATTAATCCCTGTGTCCTAATGGATCCTATTCCAGGTTCTTAAATTATTAATCCCTGGGTCCAAATGGACACTAAATCAGGTTCTTAAATTAATAAAACCCTGGGTCCTAATGGACTCTTGAAAAGTTTTTTAAAAAAATATTAAATTCCTGGAACCTAATATACTCTGTACTACGTTTTTAAATTATTAAATCCCTGGATCCTGATAGACCCTATTCCATGTTCTTAAATTATTAATCCATGGGTGGAAATCAACTCTATTCCAGGTTCTTAAATCACTAAATCCATATGGTCTTAAACTATTAAGTCCCTGGGTCCTAATGAACTCCATACCAGGTTCTTAAAATGTTAACACTTCTGTCCTAATGGATCCTATTCCAGGTTCTTAAATTATTAATCCCTGGGTCCTAATGGATACTATTCCAGGTTCTTAAATTAATAAATACACTCGTCCTAATAAATCCCTGGGACCAAATGGAACATATTACAGCTTCTTAAATTATTAATCCCTCGGTAATGTACTCTATTTCAGGTTTTTAAATTATTAAATCACTGCTCCTAATGTACTCGATAGCATGTTATAAAATTAGTAATCCCTGGGTCCTAATGGACTCTTTGGCTCTTAAGAGAATGTATTTCAGGTTCTTAAATTAATAAATTGCTGGGTCATAATAGACTCTATTCCAGGTTCTTAAATTAGTATATCCCTGGGTCCTAAGGACTGTATTCTAGGTTTTTAAATTATGAAATCCCTGTGTCCAAATGGACTCTATTCCAGGTTCCTAAAAATGCCATTATTGGGATGGATTATAAATTGATTTTAATTTTCTAAATTTCCTTTGGTGTGAGGAAGTTTCCATTCGCTTGGAAAATAGTTACTTTGACTCCTTTTTTCAAACAGAACTGCAAACAGGCCAGTTCAATATGTTCTAGAGGGAATGATTTGATGTAATTATTAAATATGTTATAGCAATAACTTTGGAGGAAAATAAGGCAATTAGGCAACCACTTTGACTTCTGTCAAAGTCAAAAAGTTAAATAAATTTATTATCAAAGTACAGGTACATATATATTACCGTATACTACCCTGCGATTCATTTTCTTGCAGGCATATACAGAAAAATATATACATTAGTATTTACAAAAAACTATACATAAAAACTGACAAACAACCGATGTGCAAAAGATGACAAATTGTGCAAATAAAAAATACTGATAACATGAGTAGTAAAGACTCCTTGAAAGTGAGTCTGTATTTTGTGGAATCAATTCAGAGCTGAGGTGAGATAGTTGTCTATGCCGGTTCAGGTGCCCAGTGATTGTCAGATTTAACTATTCCTGAATTTAGTGGTGTACTTAAAGCTGCTCTACCTCCTTGCCAATTGTAGTAGCAAGAAGAGAGCATGGTCTGGATGGTGGGGGTTCTTTCCTGTGGCAGCACTCCTTATAAATGTGCTCAGTAGTAAGGAGAGTTTTATCTATGATGGACTGGGCTACCTCTTTGTTTGTGAATGGGAAAACGTTTTTGGTCAATCTTTGCAGTTCTTTAAAGATGCAATATGTTGTGAATAGAGAGGGGAGTCACAGATTCATAGAAAAGTACAGCACAGAAGCAGGCTCTTCGGCCCATCTAATCTGTGTGACCCATTTAAACTGCCGACTCCCATCGACCTGCACTGGGACCAAGGCCCTCTATAACCTTACCGTCCATGTACCTATCCAAACTTCTGTTAAATGTTGAAACCGAGCTCACATGCATCACTTGTGCTGGCAGCTCGCACCATACTCCCACGATCGTCTGAGTGAAGAAGTTTCCCCTCATGTTCTCCTTAAACTCCTCCTGTGTACAAGATAATGAGAGGCATTGATCATGTGGATAGTCAGAGGCTTTTTCCCAGGCCTGAAATGGCTAGCACGAGAGGGCATAGTTTTAAGATGCTTGGAAGTAGGTACAGAGGAGATGTCAAGGGTAAGTTTTTTACGCAGAGAGTAGTGAGTGTGTGGAATGGGCTGCCAGTGACGGTGGTGGAGGCGGAAATGATAGGGTCTTTTAAGAGACTCCTGGATGGCTACATGGAGCTTAGAAAAATAGAGGGCTATGGGTAAAGCCTAGGTAATTTCTAAAGTAAGTACATGTTCGGCACAGCATTGTGGGCCTAAGGGCCTGTATTGTGCTGTAGGCTGTCTATGTCTCTAAAGTTTTCACCTTTCACACTTAACCCATAACCTTTATTTGTAGTCCCATGCAACATCAGTGGAAAAAACCTGCTTGTGTTTACCCTATCTATACCCCTCATAATTTTGTATAGCTCAGAATCAGAATCAGAACCAGTTTTATTATCATAAAATCAGCATGTGTCATGAAATTTGTTAACTTAGCAGCAGCAATTCAATTTAATACATAATATAGAAGAAAAAAATAAGTAAATCAATTATAGTATATGTATATTGAATAGATTAAAAATCATGCAAAAAGCAGAAATAATACATATTAAAAAGTGAGGTAGTGTGCAAGGGTTCAAGCAACACACATCAAAGTTGTTGGTGAACGCAGCAGGCTAGGCAGCATCTCTAGGAAGAGGTACAGTCGACGTTTTGGGCCAAGACCCTTCATCAATGTCCATTTAGGAAATGGATGGCAGAAGGGAAGAAGCTGTTCCTAAATTGCTGAGTGTGTGCCTTCAGGCTTCTGTATCTCCTACCTGATGGTAGCAGTGAGAAAAGGGCATGCCCTGGGTGCTGGAGGTCCTTAATAATGGACACTGCCTTTCTGAGACACCGCTCACTAAAGATGTCCTGGGTACTTTGTAGGCTAGTGCCCAAGATGGAGCCGACTAGATTTACAACCTTCTGCAGCTTCTTTTGATCCCGTACAGTAGCCCCTCCATACCAGACAGTGATGCAGCCTGTCAGAATGCTCTCCACGATACAACTATAGAAGTTTTTGAGTGTTCTGTTGACATACCGAATCTCTTCAAACTCCTAATGGGGTATAGTTACTGTCTTGCCTTCTTGCATCGATATGTTGGGACCAGGTTAAATCCTCAGAGTTCTTGACACCAAGGAACTTGAAGCTGCTCACTCTCACCACTTCTGATCCCTCTATGAGGATTGGTATGTGTTCCTTCGTCTTACCCTTCCTGAAGTCCACAGTCAGCTCTTTCATCTTATTGACACTGAGTGCCAGGTTGTTGCTGTGGCACCATTCCACTAGTTGGCATATCTCACTCCTGTACACCCTCTCGTCACCACCTGAGATTCTACCAACAATGGTTGTATCGTCAGCAAATTTATAGATGGTATTTGTGGATAGGGCTTTAAACTAAGTAGCCGGGGGGGGGGGGTGGGGTTCAAAAGATTGGATAAGTGTGGATAAAGGTAAAGTAGAAGTTAAAAAAGTGAAAAGTAAGGGTGGAGTGCAGAAAAGGCAAGTGCATAAGAGACAAAGATTAGTAGATTTTAGAGGCACAGTAAGTGTTTGGGCACTTTATCTGAATGCCCGTAGTATTCGAAACAAAGTCAGTGAACTTCTGGTACAAATCAGTACAAAGGGGTATGATTTAGTGGCCATTACAGACATGTGGTTGCAGGGTGGAGAGGATTGGAATTAAATATCCAAGGGCTTCAGGTAATATGGAAGGATAGGCAGGAAGGTAAGGGAGGTGTGGTATCGCTCTTAGTTAAAGATAAGATCAGGGCGAAAGTGAGAGGAGATATAAGATTGAAGGAGCAGAATGCTGAATCCATTTGGGTGGAGATTTGGAATAGTAAAGGGAAAAAATCACTGTTGAGAGTTGTCTATCGGCCACTGAATAATATCATTACGGTGGCACAGACAATAAACAGAAATATCTGAGGCATGTAAGAATGGAACAGCAGTTATCATGGGGGACTTTAACTTGTGCATAGATTGGGTGATTCAAGTTGGTTGAGGCAGACTTAAGGAGGACTTCATAAAATGCGTACATGATAGCCTTCTTGAACAGCATGTTACTGAACCTACAGGGGAACGTGCTGTCTTAGATGTGACCCTGTGCAATGAGACAGGTAAAATTAGCAATCTTGTGGTTAGGGGTCCTCTAGAAAAGAGTGATCACAGCATGACTATCATACAAATGGAGGGTGCAATAGTTCAATCTAAAACCAGTGTATTATGTCTAAACATTGGAGACGACAATGGGATGAGGGAGGATTTGACTAGTGTAGACTGGGAACACAGGCTATATGGTGGGACAGTTGAGGACAGTGGAAGACTTTCAGAGAGATTTTTCACAGTGCTTAACAAAAGTATATTCCAGTTAAAAATAAGGTCAGTAAAGGTGGGAGAGCCAGCCATGGATAACTAGGGAAATAAAGGAAGGCATCAAACTAAAAGCTACTTTGTGTTGGTTTTCACGGTGGAGGACATGTCTAATATGTTGAAGAGAGACAATATGGATACAATGAGAGATGAGAACCTCGATACAATAGGTATCACTAAAGAGGTAGTGCAGAGTAAACTTGTGGGCCTGAAGATAGATAAGTCCCCTGATCCTGATGGAATGCATCCCAGGCTACTGAAAGAAATGGCAGAAGTTATAGTAGAGGTTTTGGTGATAATTTACCAAAATTCTCTGGACTCTGGGCAGGTCCCGGCAGATCGAAAGATGGCAAATGTCACACCACTGTTCAAGAAAGGATGTGGGCAAAAGGCAGGTAACTATAGGTCAGTTAGTGTAACATCTGTAGTTGGGAAAATGCTTGAAGCTATCATGAAAGAAGAAATAGCGAGACATCTGGAAAGAAATGGATCCATCAGGCAGATGCAGCATGGATTCAGCAAAGGTAGGTCCTGTCTGACAAACTTACTGGAGTTCTTTGAGGGTATAATGAGCGCAGTGGATAGAGGGGAACAGATGGACGTTATTTACTTGGATTTCCAGAAGGCGTTTGATAAGGTGTCATATAAAAGACTTATCCATAAGATAAGGATGCACAGAGTTGGGGTGATGTATTAGCATGGGGAGAGGATTGGTTAACAAATAGAAAGCAGAGTGTTGGGATACATGGGTGTTTCTCTGGTTGGCAATCAGTGGCGATCGGTGTGCCGCAGGGGTTGGGGTTGGGCCTGCAACTGTTCACAATCTACATTAACAATCTGGAAGAGGGGGCCGAGTGTAGTGTATCTAAGCTTGCTGATGACACTAAATTGAGTGGAAAAGTAAATTGTACAGAGGATACAGAGAGTCTGCAGAGAAATATGGATAGGTTAAGTGAGTGGGCAGGGGTCTGGCAGATGGAATACAATGTTGGTAAATGCGAGGTCATCCACTTTGGGGGGAAATGGGATATCAGATTATTATTTAAATGGTAAAAAATTACAATATGCTGCTGTGCAGAAGGACTTCATTGCTAGAGGGATTGAATTTAAGGGCATGGAGATCATGCTGCAACCGTACAGGGTACTGGTGAGGCCACACCTGGAGTACTGTGTGTAGTTCTGGTCTCCATTCTTGAGGAAGGATATACTGGCTTTGGAGATGGTGCAGAGGAGGTTCACCAGGTTGATTCTAGAGATGAGGGGGTTAGACTATGAGGAGAAATTGAGTCACCTGGGACTATACTCACTGGAATTCAGAAGGATGAGAGGAGATCTTGTAGAAACATATAAAATTATGAAAGGGATAGATAAGACAGACACAGGAAAGTGGTTTCCACTGATAGGCGAGACCAGAACTAGGGGACATAGCCTCAAGATTCAGGGGAGTAGATTTAGGATGAAGATGAGGAGGAACTGCTTTTCTTCGAGGGTGGTGAATCTGTGGAATTCTCTGCCCAATGAAGCAGTGGAGGCTACCTCAGTATTTAAGAGAAGGTTGGATAGATTTTTACATAGTGGGGGAATTAAGGGTTATAGGGAAAAGGAGATGAGTCCATGGCCAGATCAGCCATGATCTTATTGAATGGCGGGGCAGGCTCAATGGTTCAGATGGCCTACTCCTGCTCCTATTTCTTATGTTCTTGTGTTGTCAGTCCTGCAACTAAGTCTTACTAATGGCTACAATATCATAATTCCAGGTGTTGATCCATGCACTGAGCTCATTTGCCTTTCCTACGATACTTCTTACATTGAATTATATGTATCTCAGGACACTAGTCGTACCATGCTCAATCTTTGATTCCTGACTTTGTCTGAGGTCTTACAAACAGCTGCCTCCACAACCTCTCCACTAACTGTTCTGGTGCTCTGGATCCCATTCCCCTGCAACTCTAGTTAAAACCCCACTGTGCAGCACTAGCAAACCTTCCCACTAGGATATTAGACCCCTCCAGTTCAGGGGCAAACCATTCCTCTGTACAGGTCCCACCTTCCCTGGAAGAGAGCCCAATGATCTAAAAGTCTTATGCCCTCTTCCTACATCAACTCCTTAGCCACATGTTAAATTAATGTATAATTAATGGACTGTACTTATAAGAATAAACAGTCCATGTTTTGGGCCAAGACCTTTCATCAGGACTGGAAGGGCCTTGACCCCAAATGTTGATTGTTTACTCTTTTCCACAGATGCTCTCTGACCTACTGAGTTCATCTGGCATTTTGTGCGTGTTGCTTTGGATGTCCAGCATCTGCAGATTTTATTGTGTTTAAGTTTCAAAGATATATTGATAAGTAAATGGGCAGAGATCAGGCAAGAGGTTAGAATGCAGGTACAACAAATGATTTAGACAAGTTAGTAGAATATTGTTGTTTATTTCTATGGACTTAAATAATGAAATTCAAAATTTAGGGAGATTATGCTTCAGTTATATAGGGCACTGGCACTATAGGGTCTTAGCATTTCACACCTGGGTTACAGGGAATAAGATTTCAATTCAATACAGTTGTTACGGGATGTTCATTGGTATTAAATTTAAATAGTGCTATTTGTTTATCACCAGGAAACACACAGATTGCAAGGAATTTTTTCATTCAGCAGCTGAAGATAAGGTCAAAATGAAGTTTATTACTGGAGCCTTCATTGCTTTACTCAGCTCCCTGAATGGTAAGAATCCAACAGCATGCCTGATACCCTTAATCATCTTCATTTTGACTACTTGCTGCAAATGGAAGTTACACTTAATCAATTCTGTCTAATCCGCACCTCCTTGATGCCCTTTTATCAAATCTATAAACACAAGAGAAAATCTGCAGATGCTGAAAATCCAGAGCAACACACTTAAATTGCTGGAGGAACTCAACAGGTCAGGCAGTGTCTATGGCCATGAATAAACAGTCAACGTTTCAGGCCGAGACCCTTCATCAGGACTGGAAAGGAAGGGGACAGAAGTCAGAATAAGGTGGTGGGGGAGGAGAAGGAGTACAAGATGGCAGGTGATGGGCACGACCAGGTGAGAGGGGAAGGTGGGTGGATGGAGAGGACGGAAGACATACGAAGCTGGGAGGGGATAGGTAGAAGAGGTAAAGGGCTGAAGAAGAAGGAACCCCTCACCTGATTTCACCTACCACCTTCTAGTTTTTACTTCTTTCCTTCCCCCCACTTTATTTTGGCTTTTCCCCCTTCTTTTCCAGTCCAGATGAAGGATCTCCGCCCAAAATGTTGACTATTTGTTCTTCTCCATGGATGATGTCCTTATCTAATCCAGCCTTCCTATCTATCTATGGCCATAAGTTTGTGGGTATTCTCCAAGGTAACCCATTTTGGTGTCATCAGCAGGAACACAGTGCTCCCTCTCACAGAGGAGCAAGTGTTTCAAGGAGAGGGACCTACAATTTCCTTGCAAGGCTTATTGAACAGCATCCCTGTTAATATTTCACATCAGAACCCTTTGTCCGAAGGACATGAAAGCGCCATCAGTCCGAGAGTTTCTGCGTTTCTTGAATACTGGTTAGTGTAACACTTTTGCAACCTGGGTTCAAACCCCATCATCGTCTGTGAGGAGTTTGTACGTTCTCCCATAACTGCATGGGTTTCCTCTGGACACTCCAGTTTCTTCCCACATTCCAAAGACTTACCGGCTGGTAGGTTAGTTGGTCACATGGGTGTAATTGGGTGGTGCAGGTTCATTTGGCCAGAAGGACCTATTACTGTACTTTGTCTCTAAATAAAATAAAAAGTAAAATTTCAGATTTTCATCATCCACAATTTAAAAAAAAATTTCCATTGGAATATTGGTCCAAATGAAAATTACCAGGAATTTCCCATTGTAACATAGTCATGGTGCAGGGAAACAGGTCCTTCACCCCAACTCGTCCACGCTGACTCGAGTGCCCATCTAAGCTAGTTCCTTTTACCTACATTTATCTCTCATCACTCTAAACCTTTCCTATCATATCCTTATCCAAATGTCTTTTCAATGTTGCTGGACTCTTGACCTCACAAAACTACCTGACTCAACTACCTTATCATGTTTAGGTTCAGATTCTGATTTGCTTATCACATGTATACACAGTGAAATGTGTCGTTCGTGCTAACAACCAACACAACCTAGGGATGTGCTGGGGGAAGCTCTCAAATGTCACCACATATTCTGGTGACAAAAATATATATACATCAGCTAAAGTATACTGCCGTTAACCATGAAACTGAGAAATCTTCTGTAACAAACACAAAATACTGGAGGAACTCAGTAGATCAAGCAGCAACTGTGAAAATGAATAAATAATGGACATTTTGGGCCATGGCCCTTCATTAGGACTGGAAGGTAAAACTGGAAGACCCTTCATCAAGACTGAGGAGAAAAGAAGGGATGAAAGGCATGGGCAGAGTGGGGAAATGAAGGGGGAGGAAGAAAATTATTGGTAGTTAGAGAAATCGATATTCATGCCGTCAGGTTGGAGGCTACCCAGAGGGAATATGCGGTGTTGCTCCTCCAACCTGAGTGTGGCTTGATCGTGGCAGTAGAACAGATCATGGATTACGTGTTGGAATGGGAATTGGGATTGGAATTAAATTGGTTGACCACCTGGAAATCCTGCTTTCTGCTGATGGAGCAAAGGTGCTTGACAAAGCAGTCCCCCAATCTACATCAGGTCTCATCAATGTAGAGGAGGCCACATTGGGAGCACCAGTTACAGTAGACGGATTTGCGGGTGAAGTTTGTCTTACCCGGAAGGACTGTTTGGGGCCCTGAAAGGAGGTAAGGGGGGAGGTGAATGAGCAGGTGTAGCACTTTTGTTAACGTGCCAGGAGGGAGATCAGTGGGTAGGGACAAATGTACAAGGGAATCACAGAAGAAGCGATCCCTGTGGAAAGCAGAGAGTGGAGGGGGGGGTGAGGGAGAGAGGTACAGATATGTTTGGTGGTAGGATCCCTGTGGAGATGGCGAAAGTGGTGCAGAATGACATGCTGGATGCGGAGGCTCATGGGGTGGTAGGAAAGGACAAGAAGAACTCTATCCCTGTTAAGGCGGTGGGAAGATGGGGTGAGGGCAGATGTCCTGGAAATGGAGAAGATGCGGGCAAGGGCAGTATCAATGGTGGATGAAGGGAACCCCTGTTCTTTGAAGAAGGGGGAGATCTCTGATATTCTGGAAAGGAAAGCCTCATCCTGTGAACAGATGTGGTAGAGATGAAGGAAATGAGAAATGGGAATACAAAGCATTTTTGCAGGAGATAGGGTGGGAAGAGGTATAATCAAAATAACCATAAGAATCGGCAGGTTTATAAAAGATGCTGGTCGACAATTTGTCTCTAGAGATGGAGACAGAGAGAGATTGAGAAAGGGGAGAGAGGTGTCAGAGATGGACCAAGTGAATTTAAGGACACGGTGATGTTAGAGGCAAAGCTGATGAAGTTGATGAGCTCAGCATGGGTGCATGAAGCAGCACCAATTCAGTTGTCAATGTAGTGGAGGAAAAGTCAGGGAATATTACCAGGGAAGACTTGGAACATGGACTGTTCTATGTAGCCAACAAAAAGGCAGGTATAGCTGCAGCCCATGCAAATGCCCATGGCTGCACCTCGAGTCTGGAGAAAGTGGAGAAACCAAAAGAGAAATTGTTGAGTGTGAGGACCAGTTCTGCCAGACAGAGGAGAGTGGTGGTGGAGGGGAACTGATTGGTTCTGTAGTTGAGAGAAAAGTGGGAAGTGATTTTAATGCCATCTTGATGGGGAATAGAAGTGCATAGGGGCCTGCCCTTGGATCCCCTCCTCCTTCCCTTTCTCCCATGACTCATTCTCCTCTCCTATCAGATTCCTTCTTCTCCAGATTTTACCTTTTCCACCTATCACCTGCTCTCACCCACCTGGCTTCACCTATCACCTTCTAGCTTGTCCTCTTTCCCCTCCCCCCACCTTTTTATTCCGGCATCTTCTCCCTTCCATTCCAGTCTTGTTGAAGGGTTTCGGCCCGAAATGTCAGCTGTACTTTTTTCATGGATGCAGCCTGGCCTACTGAGTTCCTCCAGCATTTTGAGTGTTGTACAGTCTTTGCCTGATGTGCTGTCTGAATATAGTAAAAACCACTGAGGTGGTCACCCGGGTCTCCCTCCCCCCATTTGTGACATTTACTGTGAGCACTGTATACAAAAGGCCCGAAGCATTGTTAAGGATGCCTACCACCCATCCCACAATCTCATTGACCCACTACCGGTGGGTACAGGAGCATCAGGACTAGGTCTGCCAGACTGGGTAACAGCTTCTCTCAAACTGTGAGACTAATGAATATCTTGCCACCATCAAGGTCTTGTCACTAGGACATCGAGCTGTTTACTGTTTACTGTACTGTTTTGTCACACTGCATCTTTGGACCCAAGCTTAGGATCACACAGAGACTCAGAAGGGCTAAACAGATCTAGGAATTTTATTAACAGAAGAGACAAAGCTAAACAGCAGAACTTACGAGGTCTGAAATAACTATGACAGAACTTCACAAGGCAAAGATCAGGAGGACTGAGCCAACGAGGGATTAGCACTGTCCTTTAATATACACTCCAGGGCATGAAAGAATTTGTGCCCAGCTAATAAAACCCCAGACTAATAGCAAGCTTACAAGTAACTATTCTAATGATACAAAAGTCCAAGGATACCTGCAAAGTCTTGGAGAATTAATTGGAAGTAATCAAGGACAATTGCAACTTCAATGTAAACAAGAGAAGGCCGAACAATAACACATAAACACCTCAAGCACAACAATACAGTTAATTATAATTTACAAAAAAAACAGCAAAAAACTCAGAGCCCTCAGAATACTCTACCGACGACCTGAGGAAGTGACATGTTTACTTTTTACCTGTGCTGCGCACTATATACATTTTCAGTTTTATTTATTATCTTATTTATGGTAATATTTTGTTTAATGCACCGTGTGTGATCTATGTATTGTGGGTGCACTGTGGTCTAGAGGAACATTGTTTCATTTGGTTGTATACATGTACAGTCAGAGGACAATAGACTTGAACTTGACTTGAATGTTTTATTAATGCTAATTGTCCTTCATTCTCACTGCAGCTGAAGCACTGAGATGCTACCACTGCTCTAATGCAAGAGTGATGATGGATTGCAATAGCAGCCAGCAGCAATGCCCTGTGAATAAAACAATGTGCCTCACCTCTGTGAAAACAATAGGGTTTAGCCAGCGTAAGTTCTTTCACTTTTGATAGCATAAACCACTTGATAAAATATAATGCAATTCACTTGTTTGCACATGATGGCAAGAAACTGCAGAATTGTGGAGACATCATGGAAACTAGCCTCCCTTGCATGGCCTCTGTCTATACCTCTCACTGCCTGAGTAAAGCAGTCAGTATGATCATAAACCACACCCCCCTGCACATTCTCTCTTTTCCCCTCTTCCATTGGGCAGATATAAAAGACTGACAGTACATACTAGCGGGCTCAAAAACAGCTTCTATCCCACTGTTATCAGACTATTAAATGTTTCGCTAGTAAGTTAAGATGGCCTCTTGACCTCTTAAACTGCAGCGTTGTGATCTTGGAACTTATTGATTACCTGCACTGCACTTTCTCTGTAGCTGTTACACTTTATTCTGCAGTTTTATTGATTTACCTTGTTCTGCTTGAAATGCACTGCATAAAACATAGGGGTAGAAGTAGGCCATTCCATCATAGCTGATTTATTATCCCTTTCAACCCTATTCTTCTGCCTTCTCATTGTAACCGTTGACACCCTTACTAATCAAGAACCTACTGTATCAAACTCCACTTTAATTGTACCCAATGTCTTCAGCCATCTGTAGCAATGAATTCTACAGATTCACCACCCTCTGGCTAAAGAAATTCCTCCACATCTCTGTGCTAAATGGACACTCCTCTATTCTGAGGCTGTGCCCTCTGGTCCGAGATTCTCCCACTATAGGAACCATCCTATCCATATCCACTCTGTCTAGGCCTTTCGATATTTGATAGATTTCAATGGGATCCCTCCTCATTCTTCTAAACTCCAGTGAGTACAGACCCAGGGACATCAAACGCCCCTTGATCTGATTTGATCTGTATGAACAGCATGCAAGACAAGTTGTTCACTGTATTTCAGCACATGTGACAACAGTAAACCAATTCTCCAATTCTCCATTTGCTGCTTTAGATATCGTTTCAGGTGTATTTTGTTCACTCCCGAAGAGTATGAGGATGTATCAATAATTAATTTTTGTGTAGAAGTCCCAAAAAGTTGTTAAACTGTTGCAATTTATCTTTCACTCTTCAGAGTATTGAATGCATATTGTGACCTCTTCATTAAGCAGGATTTTGCAGTGGCCAACCATTTTAATTCCAATCCCATTTCCCATTCCCACATGGCAGCCCATGGCTTCCACTTCTGCCACAATGAGGCCACCCTCAGGATGGAGGAATAACACCGCATACTGTTTGGATAGTCTCCAACTTGATGGCATGAACATCAATTTCTTCAACTTCTGGTAATTTTTCCTCCCACTCTTCTCTCCTCTCCTCTCCTCTCCTTCAATTACCCACTCGAGCCTCTTATCTCTTCTCACCTGCCAATCACCTGCCTCTGGAGCCCCTCCTCTTTCCCTTTCTTCCATGCTCCACTCTCCTAGCCTATCAAATTCCTTCTCCACCTATCACCTCCCAGCTTCTTATTTCACCCCCTCTCCCACCCACTTGGCTTCACCTCTCACCTTCTTGCTTGTACTCCTTCCCCTTCTTATTCTGGCACCTTCCCCTGTCCTTTCCAGTCCTGATGAAGGGTCTCAGCCTGAAATGTCAACCCCCTTCATAGATGCTGTCTGACCTGTTGAGTTCCTCCAGCATTTTTCACATGTTCCTCTGGATTTCCAGCATCTGCAGAATTTCTTTTGTTTACTCTTCTTCTGACATACCAAAGCAATCAGCAAGGCAGGAATGCTATGGAAAATGCTGGAGGAACTCAGCAGGTCAGACAGCATCTATGAAGAGGAATAAACAGTTGACATTTCTGGCCAAGGTTCTCCATCAGGACTTACTAAAAATATGTTTGATCTTTGCATTATTTTTAATTTTTTGATTGAAGCGAGACCATTTATTAAAAAGTTGAATGCAAAGGGACATCATTGAAATACATTTCATAGTTATGGTAATAAATATTGGAATAAAAAATGATCAGAATTGCATCTTAAAATTATGTCTTACAAGTAAGAGAGAAAAAGCTAAAACAGAAAGAGGCTGAGAGGCAAAAACTGAGAGTGTAAACTTCAGCCCATTTAGAATTCCAGGAGACTGTTCTGCTTTAGAATGATCCCAAGGATGATAGAGTTAATACAAGAGGAGTGTTTGATGGCTCTGGGTCTCTATATTCGCTGGAGTTTAGAAGATTGCAGGGGGATCTCATTGAAGCCTATTGAATGTTGAAAGACCTATATAGAGTGGATATGGAGAGGATGTTTCCTATAGTGGGCGAGTCTAGGACCAGAGGACACAACCTCAGAATATGAAGACGTCACATTAGAACAGAGATGAGGAGGAATTACTTCAGGCAGAAGGTGGTGAATCTGTGTGAATTTATTGCCATGGATAGTTGTGGACGCCAATTCATTGGGTATACTTAAAGTGGAGGTTGATAGGTTCTTGATTAGTAAGGGTGTCAAAGTTTACAGGGAAAGGGCAGGAGAATGGGGTTGAGGAGGATATTAAATCAGTTATGATGGATTGACAGAGCAGACTTGATGGGCTGAATGGCCTAATTCTGTTCCTATGTTTTATGGTCTTAAGATCAATTATAGTTTCATTTCTATCGGTTGAGCAAGAACAATAATGGATCTGGGTCAAAAAAAAAATCTACCTGGAAATTATCCTGAACTTGTGTCCAGGATCAATTTTTTCCATTTTCCCTTGAGGCTGCAAAAGGAAGCTATTGTACAGGGTGACAGAGTCCATAGAGTGGAGGCTGGTTCTGTGATGTGTTGAGTTGTGTCCCCAACTCTCTGCGGTTTATAAAATTATGAGTGGCAGAGAGGGCCAGAATCATTTTTTTTCCATGTCAAGGAAATCCACAATCAGAGGACACAGGTTTAAGCTGGGAGGGGAGGTTGGATTCCATGCAGTGCTGAGCTGTGTCCACAATTCTTGTAGTTTATTGTGGTCACGGGCAGAGCAGTAACCATACCAAGCCAAGATGCATTCAAACAGGATACCTTCTATGGTGCATCTATAAAAATTGGTTAGGCTCAAATTGAGCATGCTAAATTCCTTCAGCATCCTGTGGAAGTAAAGACGCTGGTGACCTCTCTTGGCCATGATGTCGACATGGTTTGACCTGGACAGATTATTTCATGATGTTCACCCTAGGAACTTGAAGCTCTCAGATCTCAGCACTGTTGATGTAGATAGGAGCAAGAGTATTGTGCCTCCCTCCTCCATGCCCTTTCTGATGTCAATACCTATCCATCTCTTTTAGCAGGGCTCTAGTCATAGAATTATAGAGTCATAGAAAAGTACAACACAGAAACAGACTATTGTCCCACCTAGTCCTTGCTGAACCATTTAAACTGCCACTCACATTGACATGCACTGGGACCATAGTCCTCCATACACCTACCATCCATATACCTATCCAAACTTCTCTTAAACGTTGTAATTGAGCTTGCATGCACCATGTACTGGGGGCTCATTCCACACTTACACAACCCTCTGAGTGAAGAAGTTTCCCCTTATGTTCCCCTTAAACTTTTCACCTTTCAGCCATGACCGCTGGCCGTAGTCCCACCTAACCTCAGTGAGAAAAGCCTGCTTGTATTTACCCTATCTATACCCCTCATAATTTTGTATACCTCTATCAAATCTCTCCTCAGTCTTCTACATTCCAAGGAATAAAGTCCTAACCTATTCAATCTTTCCGTATAACTCAGGTCCTCCAGACCTGGCAAAATCCTTGTAAAGTTGCT
Source organism: Mobula hypostoma (assembly GCF_963921235.1). Lineage (NCBI taxonomy): Eukaryota > Metazoa > Chordata > Chondrichthyes > Myliobatiformes > Myliobatidae > Mobula > Mobula hypostoma. Next base: position 49,627,609 of record NC_086129.1, read on the forward strand.
CTGTACTCCTTCAACCTTATTTACATCTTTCCTGTAGGTAAGTGACCAAAACTGCACACAATACTCCAAATTAGCCCTCACCATTATCTTATACAACTTCAACATAACACCATGACTCCAGTACTCAACATAATGATTTATGAAGGCCAATGTGCCAAAAGCTTTCTTTACCACTCTATCTACCTGAATCAATGAATCATGGACCTGTATTCCCAGACTCTTTTGTTCTACCACACTCCTCAGTTCCCTACCGTTCACTGTGTAGGACCTACCCTGGTTGGTCCTACCAAAGTGCAAACCTCGCACTTGTCTGCATTAAATTCCATAACGGACCCTGCAGTACTCCACTAGTCACAAGTCTCTAGTCAGAGAGGCAACCATCTACTACCACTCTCTGGCTTCTCCCGCTAAGTCAATGTCCAATCCAATTTACTACCTCATCTTGAATACTGAGCAACTGAAGCTTCTTGACTAAACTCCCATACAGGACCTTATCAAATGCCTTACAAAAGTCCATGTAGACAAAATCCACTGCCTTGTCTACATCAACTTTCCTGGTAATTTCCTTGAAAAACTCTATAAGATTGGTAAGACATGACCTACCAGGCACGAAGCCATGCTGACTATCCTTAATCAGTCCATGTTTATCCAAATACTTATGTATCTGGTCCCTTAGAATACAGTCAATAACTTTCCCTCTACTGATGTCAGGCTCACGAGTCTATAGTTTCCTAGTTTATTTTCAGAGCCTCTTTTAAACAGCGGAACAATGTTGGCTATTTTCCAATTCTTTGGTACCTCACTTGTCCCTAAGGGTGATTTAAGTATCTCTGCTCGGGCCCTGGCAATTTCTGCACTTGCCTACTGCAGGGTCCAAGGGAAAACCTTGTCAGGCCCTGGGGAATTATCTACCCTGATTTACCTCAAGACAGAAAACACCTCCTCCTCTGTAATCAGTACAGAGTCTGTGAAGTTGATACTGCTTTGCCTCACTTCTACAGACACTGTATCAGTCTCCTGAGTAAATACAGATGCAAAAAAAAATGCATTTAAGATCTCCCCCATCTTTTTTGCCTCCACACATGGATTACCATTCTGATCTACCAATGGACCAATTTTGTCCCTTGCAATCCTTTTGCTTTTAACATATCTGTAGAATCCCTTAGGATTCTCCTTCTCCTTGTCTGCTAAGACAACTTCATGCCTTCTTTTAGCCCTCCTGAATTCTTTCTTAAGTCTTCTCTTGCATCTCTTACACTCCATAAGCACCTCATTTCTTCCTACCTGCCTATACCTGCAATGCATCTCCTTTTTTTCCTTAACCTTAAAAAATGAGAGTGGGTGATCTCAGTGGGAAGATTATACTGTAGTGATAATCAGGAGGTTTCTTTACCTACTGATTGAGTTCCACAAGTCTTCTAGGCGCTAGAATTACTACTGAGATTACTGGTGTTCCGCAGTGGTCGGTGTTGGGACCGCTTCTTTTCATGCTGTATATAAATGACTTAGAAGATGGAATAGATAGCTTTGTTGTCAAGTTTGCAGATGATATGACGATTGGTGGAGGGGCAGATAGTGTTGAGGAAACAGGTAGGATGCAGAAGTACTTAGACAGATTAGGAGGATGGGCAAGAGAGTGGCAAATGAAATACAATGTTGGAAAATGCATGGTCATGCACTTTGGTAGTAGAAGTAAATGTGTGGACTATTTTCTAAACGGGGAGAAAATCCAAAAATCTGAGATGCAAAGGGACTTGGGATTCCTTGTGTAGAACACCCTAAAGGTTAACTTGCAGGTTGAGTTGGCGGTGAGGAAGGCAAATACCATGTTAGCATTCATTTCAAGAGGTCTAGGATACAAGAGCAGTGATGTGATGCTGAGGCTTTATAAGGCACTGGTGAGGCCTCACCTTGAGTATTGTGAACAGTTTTGGGCTCCTCATCTTAGAAAAGATGTGCTGACATTGGGGAGGGTCCAGAGGAGGTTCACAAGGATGATTTCAGGAATGAAAGGGTTATTGTACGAGGAATGTTTGATGGCTCTGGGTCTGTACTCGCTGGAATTCAGAAGGATGAGGGGAGGATCTCATTGAAACCTTTCATATGTTGAAAGGCTTAGACAGATTAGATGTAGAAAAGATATTTCCCATGGTTGGAGAGTCTAGGACAAGAGAGCACATCCTCAGGATAGAGGGGCACCCTTTCAAAACAGAGATGCGGAGAAATTTCTTTAGCCAAAGGATGGTGAATTTGTGGAATTTGTTGCCGCATGCAGCTGTGGAGGCCAGGTCGTTGGCAGAGATTGATAGGTTCTTGATTGGACATGGCATCAAAAGTTACGGGGAGAAGGCCAGGAACTGGGGTTGAAGAGGAGAGGAAAAAAAGGACCAGCCATGATTGAATGGCAGAGCAGACTCAATGGGCCAGATGGCCTAATTCTGCTTCTATGTCTTATGGTCTTATGGAGATGTCTATTGGTACTCCCACCCATCCCACACACCTGTGCCCGTATACCACTGTATCCCCACCTACTCTCTCTAAACACAAAGAGAACATAGGGTCAGGGCTGAACTCTACTTGTGCCACCCAAATGTGAGAGGATCCATTAAACTTACAATATTCTGATGGGACTGGACAGTCTGGAAGTGAGAGGATGTTTCCCTTGGATCCAGACTTGGAATCATGGTCTCTGGATAAAGGGCAGGAGAGCTGGGACAGAAGTAAAGTGAAACTTCTTTATTGAGAGTGTAGTTGAGCTGTGAAATTTGTGCTGAGACAAGTCACTGAATAGTTTTAAGAAGGAGATAGATATAGGACTACGGATCAACTTTATTTGGCATATACATTTCCATATATTAGGAATTTGCTGTGGTGTGTTGGTCAGGGTGTAACATGCAACAAAAACAACAACATTGAACAAGTATAAGAATAAAAAAATATATTAAAAATAAAGTTAGAGGTTAAAGTACAGAAATGGAATAAAATGTGCATAAATACACAAATATCATAATATGTTGACAATATAAACAGCATTAAAAAAAGTGGTTTAAAGTGTTCACAGTGCAGTGATGGGGGTAATGGATAGAGGGGGTGGGGAGGTTAAGTAGAATGGTGGATCAGATTAACTGCCTTGGGGGAGAAACTTTTAAGATGGCATGAACTATTTGTTTCAATAGCCCTATGGCACTTTCCAAATGGGAGGTTCTGAAAAATGCAGTTTGTAGGGTGGGTAGTGATTAATGATTTTTCTTATCCACTTCTTTGTGCTAAACACAGACAAGTCCTGCAATAATGGTGGACTGCAGCCAATGACCTTTTCTGGTGACCTGACATTTATTAATAAATACAAAAGGGATATGGAGCAATATTTAACCAGCATTGTTGCACTGGCTGACAGAACAGGCTCAATACACCATAATCAGCATGGTTTCCTCAAGGGAAAATCTTGTCTGGCCAATCTGTTGGAATCCTTTGAGGAAATAACAAGCAGGATAGACAAAGGAGAATTGGTGGATGTTATTTAGTTGGATTTTCAGAAGGCCTTTGACAAGGTGCCACACATGAGGCTGCTTCACAAGCTACTAGCCCATAGTATTACAGGGAAGATTCTAGCATGGATAAAGCAGTGGCTGATTGGGAAGAGGAAAAGAGTGGGAATAAAGGAAGCCTTTTCTGAGTGGCTGCCGGTGACTAGTGATGTTCTACTGGGGTCCGTGTTGGGACCACTTCTTTTTATGTTGTATGTCAATGATTTGGATGATGGAATTTATGGCTTTGTGGCCAAGTTTGCAGACGATATGAAGATAGGTGGAGGGGCAGGAAGTTTTGAGGAAGCAGAGAGGCTACAGAAGGACTTAGACAGATTAGGAGAATGGCAAAGAAGCGGCTGATGGAATACAGTGTTGTGAAGTGTATGGTCATGCACTTTGGTAGAAGAAATGAAAAGGAGAGAAAATTAAAAAATCTGAAGTGCAAAGGGATTTGGGAGTCCTTGTGCAGGTTGAGTCAGTGGTGAGGAAGGCAAATATGATGTTAAGATCAATTTAGAACATAGAACATAGAACACAGAATGGTACAGCACAGTACAGGCCCTTCGGCCCACAATGTTGTGCCGACCCTCAAACCCTGCCTCCCATATAAGCCCCCACCTTAAATTCCTCCATATATCTGTCCAGTAGTCTCTTAAACTTCACTAGTGTATCTGCCTCCACCACTGACTCAGGCAGTGCATTCCACGCACCAACCACTCTCTGAGTAAAAAACCTTCCTCTAATATCCCCCTTGAACTTCCCACCCCTTACCTTAAAGCCATATCCTCTTGTATTGAGCAGTGGTGCCCTGGGGAAGAGGCACTGGCTGTCCACTCTATCTATTCCTCTTATTATCTTTTACACCTCTATCATGTCTCCTCTCATCCTCCTTCTCTCCAAAGAGTAAAGCCCTAGCTCCCTTAATCTCTGATCATAATGCATACTTTCTAAACCAGGCAGCATCCTGGTAAATCTCCTCTGTACCCTTTCCAATGCTTCCACATCCTTCCTATAGTGAGGTGACCAGAACTGGACACAGTACTCCAAGTGTGGCCTAACCAGAGTTTTATAGAGCTGCATCATTACATCGCGACTCTTAAACTCTATCCCTTGACTTATGAAAGTTAACACCCCATAAGCTTTCTTAACTACCCTATCCACCTGTGAGGCAACTTTCAGGGATCTGTGGACATGTACCCCAAGATCCCTCTGCTCCTCCACACTACCAAGTATCCTGCCATTTACTTTGTACTCTGCCTTGGAGTTTGTCCTTCCAAAGTGTACCACCTCACACTTCTCTGGGTTGAACTCCATCTGCCACTTCCCAGCCCACTTCTGAATCCTATCAATGTCTCTCTGCAATCTTTGACAATCTTCTACACTATCTAGAACACCACCAACCTTTGTGTCATCTGCAAACTTGCCAACCCACCCTTCTACCCCCACATCCAGGTCGTTAATAAAAATCACGAAAAGTAGAGGTCCCAGAACAGATCCTTGTGGGACACCACTAGTCACAATCCTCCAATCTGAATGTACTCCCTCCACCACCACCCTCTGCCTTCTGCAGGCAAGCCAATTCTGAATCCACCTGGCCAAACTTCCCTGGATCCCATGCTTTCTAACTTTCTGAATAAGCCTACCGTGTGGAACTTTGTCAGATGCCTTACTAAAATCCATATAGATCACATCCACTGCACTACCCTCATCTATATGCCTGGTCACCTCCTCAAAGAACTCTATCAGGCTTGTTAGACACGATCTGCCCTTCACAAAGCCATGCTGACTGTCCCTGATCAGACCATGATTCTCTAAATGCCTATAGATCCCATCTCTAAGAATCTTTTCCAACAGCTTTCCCACCACAGACGTAAAGCTCACTGGTCTTTAATTACCCAGACTATCCCTACTACCTTTTCTGAACAAGGGGACAACATTCGCCTCCCTCCAATCCTCTGGTACCATTCCCGTGGACAACGAGGACAATTTCAAGAGGACTAGAATATAAAAGTAAGGATGTATTGTTTAGGCTTTATAAAGCACTGGTGAGGCCTCACTTGGAGTATTGTGAGCTGTTTTGGGCACTTATCTAAGAAAGGAAGTGTTGACATTCGAGGTGGTTCAAAAGAGGTCTACCACAATGATTCCAGGATTGAACGGCTTATCATGAGGAGCATTTGATAGCTCTGGGCCTGTACTTGCTCAAATTTAGAAGAATGAGGGGTGACCTCATTGAAACCTAACGAATGGTGAAAGGCTTCGATAGATTGGATGTGGAGAGGATGTTTCCTGAGGTGTCTAAGACTCAGAATGGAGGTGTGTCCTTTTTAAAATGGAGAGCACACTGGATGGGCTGACTTCCCTAACTTTGCACAAGCAATCTTGGTCTTAATGAATAGAATCAGGTTCAAGCACTACTGGGTAGTATGTCTGAAATTTGTAAGTACTATTAATACTGTAGTACCTCACTACCTTTTTCTTTTAGTAATGTTGATGGGTTCAGTGTCCATTCAAAATTCTGATGGCAGAGGGGAAGAAGCTATTCCTGAAATCGTTAATTGAGTTTTCGAGTGTAAGGATTTGTTCTTATGACACCACTCAGCCAGCTCAATCCCTCTATTCTGCCAATAACAAGTAAAGTCATTGGTGAATTTATATAAGGTGTTTGAGCTGTCTTAGATGAGTGTAGTGAGAGTGAGAAGACTGGGCCAAGTACATATGCTTGAGGACAGTCTGTATTGATTGTAAGACCATTTTAAATATTATTGCCAAATCTGTGCGGGTGGCTCATTGTCTATATGGATGAGGAAGTGAAGAACCATCCAGTTGCAGAGGGAGGTACAGAGGCCCAGGTTTTGAAACTTGTTGATCAGATCAGTGAGGGGATGATGGTATTGAAGGCTTAACTGCAATGAATATGACCTACCTGTGCTATTGTCTAGGTTTTCAGAAAGTTGATTGGAGGGCCAGTAATTCATAAATACAGTCCTGGTGAAGGGTCTGGAACCCCAAATCCCAAATGTTTATTCCTCCCCATGGATGCTGCCTTGACCCACTGGGTTCCTCCAGGTCAGTTTTGTGGCTTTTGTAGTTTTCTGAGAGCCAGTAAGATTGTGTCCATGGTTTCAAATGCTAAACTGCAAACAACAGTATTGGGCTTCAGTTTCCACAGAGATCTTGATTTATGCCAGCTATACCTTGGCTCAAGAAAATTTTTAATTCCTTTTTGACTTTAGTTCAGACTAAAAATCTTATTCATACCAAACTAAAAGACAACTATTTTGAATTCAGGAAGTTATATTGCTTGCAGCTTCTCTTTGGTCCTTGTTTGAACTAAAGCTTTGATGAGACCTGGAGTTCATTGTGAGCATCGGTGATCTGTTTATTCGATAAAGAACTGAAAATTACAATCAGAAATATGTTGCTTTATTTCCTATTAAATGTATTAAGGAGTGCAAAAGTGTGGGCACGTGGCCAAGTGGTTAAGGCATTCGACTTGCGACCTGAAGGTCGTAGAGTTCGAGCCCCCAAGCTGAGGCAGCGTGTTGTGTCCCGGGAGAGCAAGGCAAGCTCAGCCACACAGTGCTCTGCGACGACACTGGTGCCAAGCTGTATGGGTCCTAATGCCCTTCCCTTGGACAACATTCGTGTTGTGGAGAGGGGAGAAGGAGCTTTTGCAGCATAGGCAACTGCTGGTCTTCTATACAACCTTGCCCCAGGCCTGCGCCCTGGAGAGTGAAGACTTTTCCAGGCACAGATCCATGGGTTTGCAAGACTAACGGATGCCTTTAAGGAGTGCAAAAAGAGAACAAAAAAGAAACGCAAAATGAGGATTGAGTTCATGTGCATGGATTAATTGTCCATTCAAAAATCTCAAGCTGTTCCTAAAGCATTAAATGTGTGTCTTCAGCCTCCTCTACCTCCCCCCCCCACCCCCGATGGTAGCAATGAGAAGTCATGCCCTTGGTGACGGCTTTCCTTAATGATGGATGCTGCCTTTTTGAGGCATTGCCTTTTGAAGATGCCCTCGATGCTGGGGAGGCTGAGCTCATGATGGAGCTGGCTGAGGGGTACACAGTTCTGCACCATTTTCTGATCCTGTGCAGTGACCCCAGACAATGATGCAGCTAGTTAGAATGCTCTCTACGGTACATCTAGAAATTTGTAGAGTACTTGGTGACTTACCAAATCTCCTCAAACTCCTCAAGAAATATCACTGTTGCTGTGCCTTCTTCGTCGTCCATCGGTGCTGTGTTTAAGGCACGAGTTGGAATTTCAGAGATATTGAGCACTCAGGAACTTGAAGCTGCTCACCCTTCACACTGCTGATGCCTGGATGAGAATGGGTATATGTTCTCTTGGCTTATAAGACACAGGAGCAGAATTAGGCCATTTGGCTTGTTGATTCTGCTCTGCCATTCAATCATGGCTAATCCTTTTTTCCCTTCCTCAGCCCCACTTCCTAACCATTTCTCCCCGTAACCTTTGATGCCGTGTTCCAGTCAAGAACCCTCTCAAGCTCTGCCTCAAATCCACTAGACGACCTGATCTCCACAGCTGTCTGTGGTCGTAGGATCCACAGTTTCACCACTCTATCGCTGAAGAAATGACTCCACATCTCTGTCTCGAATTGGACGCCCCCCTAACCTGAGGCTGTGCTCTCTTCTCCTGGACTCCCCCACCATGGGAAACATCCTTTCCACATCTACTCTGTCTAGGCCTTTCAACATTCGAAAGATTTCAATGAGAACTCTCCTCATCCTTCTAAATTCCAGCTTTTACCTTAAGCTCACAGAGCTATCAAACGTTCCTGGTATGACAACCTTTTCATTCCTCAAATGTCATCCTATGTCAACCTCCTATAAACCCTCACCAAATCCCAGCACATCTTTTCTGAGGAGCCTAAAACTGTTCACAATACTTGAGGTGGAGGCCTCACCAGTGAAATCTCTTAAAATGAATACCTAACATTGCATTTGCCTTCCTTACCGCCAACTTTACCTGAAAGTTAACAGCTAGGATGTTCTGCACAAGGACTCCCAAGTCACTTTGCCCTCCCAGAATTTTGGATCTTCTCCCCATTTCGAAAATAATCTGCACATTTATTTCTACTACCAAAGTGCATGACCATGCATTTTCCAACATTGTATTTCATGTGCCCCTTTCTTCCCATTCTCCTAATCTGTCTAAGTCCTAGTCCTACCTGTTTCATCAACACTACCTGCCCCTCCACTAATCTCCGTATCATCTGAAAACTTGGCAACAAAGCCATCTATTCCATCATCTAAATCATTGATATACAGCATAAAATGAGCCATCCCCAACACTGACCCCTGTGGAACACCGCTAGTCACTGGCAGCCAACCAGACAAGGATACCTTTTATTCCCACTTGCTGCCTGCTACTAATCAGCAATGCTCTAATCATGCCAGTAATTTTATTGTAATACCATGGGTTCTTAACTTGGTAAGCAGTCTCATGTGTGGTGCCATGTGGAAGGAGCCACTTCTGAAAGTCCAAATGTAAGTGTTCTAGTGCATGCACTTTATCTATCCAATGTGTAATCTCAAAGAATAGGAACAGGTTCATCAAGCAAGACTTTCCTTTAAGGAAACCATGCTGACTTTGTCCTCTCTTGTCCTATGTCACCCAGTTCCCTTCCATAACCTCATCCTTAACAATTGACTCCACCATCTTCCCAACCACCGAGGTCAGGCTAACTGGTCTATAATTTCTGCCCTGCTGCCTTCCTCCTTTTTTTTTAAATAGTGGAGTGACATTTGCAATTTTCCAGTCCTGTGGCACCATTCCAGAATCCAATGATTTTTGGAAGATCATTGCTAATGCCTCCACAATCTCTGCTACTGCCTTCCTTTCAGAACCCTAGGGTTCAGTTCATCTGGTCCAGGTGACTTGCGTACCCTTGGATCTTTCAGCCTTTTGAGCACCTTCTCCCTTGTAATAGTGGCTGCACTCACTATTCTTCCCTCACACCCCTCAGCCTCTGGCATACTCCTGGTGTCCTCCACCATGAAGATTTGATGCAAAATACTTATTTGATTTCATCTGCTATGTCCTTGTCTCCTGTTATTATTTCTCCGGCCTCATTTCTAGTGGTTCTATATCCTCTCTCATCTCTCTTTTATTTTTTACTGTTACATACCCCGTAACTGGGTTGCCAAACCAACAGAAATGGACCATTTAGTTGGAGTCTGGATTACTGGAACTAAGAAAGTTTTATTAAAGAAATAAGTAACACAGTACTCTAACCGTAAGGATATGAATGCAACAGATTAACAATAATAAAACACACATGTACACAGAACTAGGGTAATAGGAATCAAACAAGCTCTGCTGACGTGTCGGGGTAAAATGATGAGTCTCAAGTGACGCAGAGTTCAGTTCAGCTTAGTACAGTTCGCAGTAATGACTGCTGTGCCGTTTGGGGGAGAGAGTGAGATAATATGCAAATCTGATTCAGACAGACCTTTGTGCTTCGCAGTTAGCTTTCGGGTGAACCCTTTTAATGTCTTCTGTGGTCACTGACTGTGACCCCTCTGCTCTGGATACGACCGTTCTTCCGCGGTGAACCCGGCACCCAGGCAAGGGCGGACACACACACCAGGTTCCCGCCGGTCGAACCTCCTCACCCTGTGCGTCTATGGTCGGTTCCCGCGACGATCAGACCTCCAAACTCCCACCAACTTGTGGGGGCACACCACTTTTCCAGGGTCTCGTGATCTCGTGGTGTCTGTCGTGCCTTAGCGAACCTGTTCTTTTTATCCCCCTGCTGGGGTATCGCCTGTCCATCAAACTTCAAAACAGTTCAGGTTCAAAGCAATTGGTCTGTCAATACTCGGACTGGTGTCACTTTCCGTTATCTCTCTCTCTCCTCTCTCATTAACATTTTGAATGTTTCTCCATTGTCTCACTTATCTCTCTCATTTGCATCAATCTTCTGATAACTTGGTTTTTCGTCACATTACAAACTTGAAAAAGCTTTTATTATCGGCTTTGATCTTGTTTGCTAGCTTGCTTTCATATTTCATCTTTCCCCTTCTTAATGATTCTTTTAGTTCCTCTCTGTAGGGCTTTAAAAACTTCCCAATCCTCTGTCTTCCCACTAATGTTCGCTTTGTTTTATGCCCTTTATTTTTCTTTTACATTAGCTTTGACTTCCCTTGTCAGCCACGGTTGTATTATTTTGCTATTTGACTATTTGTTTGTTTTTGGAATACATCCATTCTGCCACCTCCTCATTTTTCCCAAAAACTCTCACATTGCTGCTCAGCTGTCATCCCTGCCAGCATCTCCTTCCAATTTACCTTGGCCAACTTCTCATACCACTGTAATTTCCTTTACCCCACTGAAATACTGCTACTCCAGACTACTTTCTCCTATATCAAATTTCGAGTTGAAGTCAATCATATTGTGATCACTGTCTCCTAAGAATTCTTTTATCTTAAGCTCCCTAATCACCTCCGTTGAATTATATAACACCCAATCCAGTATAGCTGATCCCCTAGTAGGCTTAAAAGACAAACTGCTCTAAAAAGCTATCTGGTAGGCATTCAACAAATTCTCTCTTGATGTCCATTTCCTACCTGATTTTCCCAAATAAACCTGCATGTTGAAATCGCCCATGACTATCGTAACATTGCCCTTTTGACACGTGTTTTCTATTTCCTGTTGTAATCTGTGGTGCACATCCCAGCTACTGTTGGGAGGCCTGTACATACCTGCCATCAGGGTCCTGTTACCCTTGCAGTTTCTTAACTCAATCCACAAGGATTCAACAACTTCTGATCCTATGTTACATCTTTCTACTGATTACGTGCCCATACTTTACCAGAAGAGACACACCACCCTCTCTGCCATGATTTAGTGATGCTCAAATTACCATACCTGACAATCTATAATAGTGCAACAAGATCATCCACCTTATTTCTTATATTCCATGCATTGAAATATGACACTTTGAATACTATATTTGCTACCTTTTTTGATTCTACATCCCTAATGCACTGACACACATTCCTGTTGGCTGCAATTATGTCATATCATCTGCCTGCCCTTCCTGACGGTCTGACTGCATGCTATCTTTGCTTTTTTACCATCTGTCCTACCTCCTCAGTCTCTTCACTATGAGTTCCCCCTTCCCCCCCTGCCAAATTAGCTTCCCATGAGGAATTCTGCAGATGCTGGAAATTCAAGCAACACGCATCAAAGTTGTCATGGGCAGAAAGCAGCAGGCCAGGCAGCATCTCTAGGAAGAGGTACAGTTGACGTTCCGGGCCGAGACCCTTCTTCAGGACTAACTGAAGGAAGAGCTAGTAAGAGATTTGAAAGTGGGAGGGGGAGATCCAAAATGATAGGAGAAGACAGGGAGAAGGAATTAGTTGGGAATTAGCTTCCCAACAGCTCTCTAACAAACCTGCCCGTGAGAATATTGGTTTCTCTTGGGTTCAGGTGTAAACTGTCACTTTCGAACAGTCTCTCCCCAGAAGATATCCCAATGATCCAAGAATCTGAAGCCCTGTCCCCTGCACCAGCTTCTCAGCGACACATTAATTTACCAAAGCACCCTGTTTCTACCCTCACTGGCACATGGCACAGGCAGCAATCCAGAAATTACTACCTAGGAAGTCCTGCTTCTCAGCTTTCTACCTAGCTCTCTAAATTCTCATTTCAGGAGCTCTTTGCTTTTCTTTCCTATGCCATTGGTACCAATATGTACCAAGACATCTTGCTGTTCCCCCTCACCCCTCTCCAAAATGTTGTGGATGCAATCTGAGAAGTCGCTGACCCTGGCAACAGGGAGACGAAACATACCATCCGGGTGTTCCGTTCACGTCCACAGCATCTCCTGTCTGTTCCCCTCACTATCAAGCCCCCTATCACTACTGCTCCCCTCTTCTCTCCCTCTTATGCACCACCGTTCCAGTGCTCAACTAAAGGCATCCCAGTATCCGTGGCATTCCCCTGGAAGGTAATCCCCCACAAGAACAATCTGCCCCAAAACGGTATAGTTATTATTGAGGGAAATGGCCACAGGGGACACCTGTGCTAACTGCCTATTCACCCATTTCCCATTTCTCCTGACAGTCACCCAGCTACTCGCCTCCTGCAACTTTGGGGTGACTACTTCCCTGTAACTCTGATCGATTTATCTCCTCACTCTCCCGTGCAAGCCGAACGTCATTCAGCTGCTGCTCCAGATCCCTAATACGGTTGTCAAGGCAATTAGTCCTGTTATGCACTTCACGCAGATGTAGTTCCCTGGGAGACTCTGGGTCTCCCAGGACTCCAACATCCAGCACGAAGAACACAACAGCCATTTACTACACTAGGTACAGTAAAAGAAATAAAAGGGAACCGTAACGGAGAACTTACCCAGAGCCGAAGCCTGACACTCCTACTCTCAACAATGGCTGACCTGCTTGTCCCTTCCATACTTTTAAACAAGCTGTCGAAACCTAGTTGCTGTGGCCTGCTCCTGTCACTGATTGGGTACTCACGAATGAGCCTGAATGCCCGTGGAGCTCCTTCCTTTTAAATAAGCGGCACCAACCCGTGAGAAGCCCCATTGTCTCCTTCCTGAAGTCCTCAACCAATTCTCAGGTCTTGGTGCAAGACTGTTGTTGAGGCAGGGCACTCAACCATTTGATCTATGTCACTCCTGTTCGCCTCACAGTCATGGGTGTAGAGAGAGTAGAGCCTCTGGATTGAGCCCGCATCCTTGAGGTGTGCCAGTGTTGATCCTCAGCGAGGAGGTAATATTGTTATTTCTGATCACAAGACCATAAGGCTTAGGAGCAGAATTAGGCCATTTGTCTCAGTGAGTCTGCTCTGCCATTTTATCATTGCTAATGTATTATCCCTCTCAACTCTTTTCTCCTGCCTTTTCCCCATTAACCTTTGATGCCCTGACTAATCAAGAATCCATCAACCTCTGTTTTACATATACTCAATGACTTTGTCTCCGCAGTTGTCCGTGCTAATGAATTCCACAGATTCATCACCCTCCGGCTAAAGAAATTCCTGCTCATTTCTGTTCTATATGGATGTCTCTATTCTTGAGGCTGTGTCCTCTGGTCGTAGACCTCTCCACTGTAGGAAACATCCTCTCCACATCCACGCCTTCTAGGCCTTTCAATATTTGATAGGTTTCAACGAGATTCTCCCTCCTATTCTTCTAAGCTCCAGCGAGTACCAAATTACAGAACTGTCAAACACCACCTCATATGTTAACCCTTTCATTCCCAGAATCATTTTTGTCAACCTCTGCTGGCCTTCTCCAATGCTAGCACATCTCTTCTTAGATAAGGCGCCCAAAACTGCTCACAATGCTGCAAGTACAGTCTGAACAATGTCTGATAAAGCCTCAGCATTACATCCTTGTTCTTACATTCGGGTCCTCTCAAAATGAATGCTGGCATTGCATTTGCCTTCCTCACCACTGTCTCAACATGAAAGTTAACCTTTAGGTAATTCTGCACAAGGGATAAGCTAAGTCCTTTTCTTTTGAACCTCTGTTTTTGAATTTTCTCCCCGTTTAGAAGAAAATTGTCTGCACCTTTGTTCCTTCTACCATAGTGCATGATGTTACACTTCCCTGAAGTGTATTCTGCCACTTTTTTTGCCGATTCTCCCAATCTGCCCAATGAATACAATATTTTTGTATTGTCCAGAAACATAGTCACAAGGTCATTAATTGAAATCATTGACATATGACATGAGAAGAAGCGGTCCCAACACTGACTCCTCAGCAACACCACTGGTCACCAGTGGCCCCTTTTATGCCTACTTTTTACCTCCTGCCAGTCAGCTAAACTTCCATCCAAGCTAGTATCTTTATCGTAATACTGTGGACTCTTATTTATTAAGCAGCCTTGTGTGAAGCACCTTGCCTAGGACCTTCTGAAAATCCAAGTAGGCAACATCCACTGGCTCCCCTTTGCCTTACCTGCCTATTCTCAAAAATTTCCTATAGACTTGTGGGCCAAGTTTATGCCTTCAGGAAGCCATCTGCACTGCACTGACTGTGGTCTCCCGAAGAGGGAGTCAAGGATCCAGTACAGAGGCCCAGGTTTTGGAGCTTGTTGATTGGTGTCAATGGTGTTGAATGCTGACCTTGTAATCAATACACAGCAGCCTGGTGTCCAGGTAATCCCATATGTTATTCTGATCCAAAGCCAAGTGGAGAGTTAGTCAGATTGCATCCGCTCTAGACATATTACGCAGATAGGCAAATTACAGCGGGTCCATGTCCTTACGTAGCAAGAAGTCGATTCTAGCCATGACCAACCTCTCAAAACGCTTCGACCAACAATAGATATGAGTGTACCTGGGCGATAGTCATTGCGGAGCTTCAGCTTGCTTTTCTTGGGCACTGGTATGATTGTCACCCTCTTGAAGCAGGTGAGAGCCTCTGACTGCAGCAGTGATAGATCAAGGATGTCCTCGAACTCTCCTGCCAGTTGGTAGGCACAGGTTTTGAGTGCCCTACCTGGTGTCCTATTAGTGTCTGACGCCTTGCAAGGGTTCACACTCTTGAATAATATTATAATGTCGGTCAATTCTGGATCAGCTATTGTGTGTGTTCATGTGTTGTGCCAGAAGTTTACATGCGATAATACTGACACCACGGAACAGTGCCTTAAAAATCAACTGGCCATTTTGAAGGCCTCTTGTTTAGATTGCATGGCTTCCAGTGGGATTGTACAGGAAGCCTACATATGTAATGTTTGGACTACCTAGTATTTTTTTTTCTGGCATCCATTAGTCTTGCGAGACCATGGATTATCGCCTGGAAAGTCTTCACTCTCCAGGGCGCAGGCCTGGACAAGGTTATTGTTATGGAAGACCAGCAGTTGCCCATGCTGCCAGTCCCCCCTCTCTCCCCTCTTCACGACACCAATGTTTGTCCAAGGGAAGGGCATTAGGACCCATACAGCTTGGCACCAGTGTCATCGCAGAGCAATGTGTGATTAAGTGCCTTGCCTCAAGGACACAACACATGTTGCCTCGGCTGGGGCTCGAACTCACAAGTCTAAACTAGGTCGTTAGTCCAATGCCTTAACCACTTGACAACGTGTTCACTCACTACTACTATTAGATAGATAGATAGATATACTTTATTAATCCTGAGGGAGATTTTGATTCGTTACAGCCGCACCAACCAATAATAGAGCGTAAATATAGCAATACAAAAACCCCCAACAATCAAACACCAAAACGCAAACTATACCAGATGTAAAATAAGTCCGGGACCAGTCTATTGGCTCACAGTATCTGACCCTCCACGGGAGGAGCTGCACGTTCGATGGCCACAGACGAGGAACGACCCCTCCCGTGCCACCCAAGTGTTGTATCATGGTGGAATGTGGCCGAAGTCCAACAGTAAAAAGTTCAATATCCAGTCTGCAAACATGTTCCTCGATCGTAATATACCCCCGATTGCACCATCCGTTGTTAGCCAGAACAGTAAGCACCGAACTCCTCTATGCTTACCGCTCTCAGTGCACTTCCGGTCAGTCGGAACGGTATTACCCACCGAACTCCTCTTCTCCAAAAGACTCTGTTGTCTCGGACCCGGTCCTCTTTCCTCGGCTTTGTGATCCCCCTCTGTCTGTCTTCCTCCGGATTTCAGCAGGGGTGTCCACCGCTCTGTTCGCTAAGCCGGCTGGTCTTTGCTGGTCCGTGAAGTACACAATGCAACCTTGCTTCTGTCCTGCGTGTCGGGATGTAACCATTTATTAAGGCCCTCTTTATCCACTTCATAAATGTATGCAGTGTTTAAAACATTTCCAAAGTTCAATGAAATTCAAAGTAAATTTATTATCAAAGTACATACTGTGTAAGTCACCATGTGCTACCCTAGATTGATTTTCTTGCAGGCATTCACAGTAGAACAAAGGAATGCCCAATGGGATCAATGAAGACCTCTCCACAAAACTGGCACTCAAAACGAAAAAAGAAGACAAACTGCAAATGCAAAATAAAACTACGAATAATAAATAAGTAATACTGAGAATATGAGTTGTAGAGTCCTTGAAAGTGAGCCCATAGGTTGTGGAGTCAGTTCAGTGTTGAGGTGAGTGAAGTTATCTGTCTAATATAGATTGGCGTATTTGAAATGAACGGCACTTCACAATCCAGAAAATGCTGCAAAAGGCTCATGAAGGGGATAGAATAAAACAGTTAACGTTTTGGATGCGAAGGTCTCTGATCTGGATTGTTAACTTTGTTCCTCTATTCATGGATTCCCTCTTGAGTTGCTGAATATTGTCAGCACTTTGTTTTCATTTCTGGTTTAGAGAATTTGCAATATTTTGCAGATTTTCATTGTGGTGGAAATTGAATTCTTTGATTTTTTTTTCATTATACATGCAGTGTTTTCATACTACCTAAATGATTCCACACTGAATATACTCTGTAGAAGAAGTGTGGAACCCTACTGGGAAGCTATTGGTTCCACCTCATCACCTCTGTCCAGGGTTGTTCTTTGCTTCGGCTACACGCAATAACTTGTCAGTCTGAAAACCTAGAGAGTACTGATTGCATGCTAGTTTTATACATTGGAATGGCACTTTTTGTACCTATATCTTTGCTGGATACGCACGAACAGTTTAATTTTCCATCAGTCCATTTTCAATAAATTAAGTTGACCTGTTTTATTACATTCTCTTTAAAGCCACGGAATCTCTCTGTTGTATAAAATGTACCTTCTTCAAAAAGAGCTTTCCAAATTGATTGATCATTATTGCATTGCTGTTTTCAGGACTTGCTATTGTCAGGCTCCCCATATGACCACACTTCTATGGTGATCTAATTGGTTTAAAACTCTTAAAGATTATGTCCGTCTTTCAGGACCTCATTAACACAAGAATGACCTATATAATCCTGCAACATTCAAGCAACACTTTGCATAATGTTTTGCATAATTTTTCAACAAGTTCTTTCAGTGTTTCCATCGGAAATGGTGATCTCTGCAGAGATAGAACATACATAGAGCAATCTTACTTTAAGATCAACCCTGCAACCTCAGACGTCAGGCTCCTGAACCAGAATGAATGACTTCATTCACCCCATCGCTGAACTAATTCCACAAGCTATGGACTCATTTTCAAGGACTCTACAACTCAAGTTCTCAATATTTATTGCTTACTTACCTTTTTTTATATTTGCACAATTTGTTGTATTTTGCATATCAGTTTTGCTCTGTATAAGATTTTCATTGACTCTATTGTGTTTCTTTGTTATTTACTGTGAATGCCTGTAAGAAAATAAAACTTAGGGTAGCATATGGTGACATATATATACATTGATAGTAAATTTACCTTTGAATGTCTGAACCTTTGAATCTAACCCTTCCCTCCTACATAGTCCTCCAATTTTCTATCATCCATATGCCTGTCTAGGACTTACTTAAATGCCCCTAATGTTTCTACCATCACCCCTAGCAACTAACATTTTGTGTGCGTAAAAAAAAAAGCTACCTCTCACATTCCTCCACCCCCATCCCATACTTTCCTTCAATCACGTTAAGATTATGCCACACCTATTAGCCATTTCTGCCTTGAGAACATTCTCTGGCTATTCCACTTGATCTATGTTTTTATCATCTTATATGCCTCTGTCAAGTTACCTCTCATCCCCCTTTGCCCCTACTTCGCTCAACCCATCCTCATAAAATATGCTCTCTAATAGTGGCAGCATCCTGGTAAGTCTATTCTGCACCTTCTTTAAAGTTTTCACATCCTTTCTATAATGAGGTGACCAGAACTGAACACTCTATTCCAAGGGTGGTCTAGCTAGGATTTTATAGAGCTGCAACATTACGTACTCTAAGATCAATCTAACCCTTCCCTCCTACGTAGCTCCCCATTTTTCTGTCAGACAACGTCTGCCTCTGTTGCAAATTATTAAATATCCCTAACCTGTCTGCCTCTACCACCAGCCCTGACATGGCATTCCATGCACCTATCACTCTATGTAATAAAAAAGAAAACTTGCCTTGATATCTACTCTATATTTCATTACCAAAAATAGAAACCTGTCCCGAGCCTTTATGGCCCATCAGGTCGATTCTTATACTGGTCCTGCTTCTGACATGAAAGCGACTGAGAGTATGAGACTCCCCCACCCTCCCCACCCCAGATAGGACGCCAGTCTATCGCGAGGTTAACCCCCAGCAATTGTCGGTACCCATTTTCAGCTGGGTGCCGACTGGAGCAGTGTGTGGTTAAGTGCCTTGCTCAAAGAGCACAACACGCTGCCCTGGCCGAGACTCGAACCCATGACCTTCAGATAGTGAGCCCAACGCCCTAACCACTTGGCCACACGCCACATATTTCATTCAACCACCTTAAAAAAAAAAATTCCCCCTCATATTTCTGGCTTGGTAAAAAGTCTCTCACTGTCCATGATCCATGCCTCTTATCTTGTACAACTCTATCAAGTCATCTCTCATCCACCTTCAATCCAAAGAGAAAAGCCCTAGTTCACTCAGCCTTCCCTCATAAGATATTCTCTCTAACTGAGGCAGCATCCTGATAAATCTCTTCACCATCTAAAGCTTCCACATCCTTCTTATAATAAGATTGACCAAGACCGAACACAATACTCCAAGTGTGGTCTGACCAGGGTTTTACACGAGAAACTACAACATTGCCTTGTGGCTCTTGAGCTCAATCCCCTGATTAATGAAGGCCAGCACACCATACACCTTCGTACAGAATCCTTAAAGAATCTATCAATGTGGACCCCAAAATCCCTATGTTTTCTTCCACACTACCAAGAATCCTGTTCTTAACCCTGTATTCTTCCTTCAAATTTGACCTTCCAAAGGGCTATATCAGAGAAGGCTCAGTTTCAAAGGTTCGAAGGTATTTTTGCCAACCATTGCACCTTTGCTGGCTGAAATCCACCTGCCACTTCTCAACCCGTTCAATAACCGATTTGTAACCTATGACAATCTTCTACATTATCTACACCACTAGTAACCTTCATTGGTGTAGCTATGTTACTTGCTGTAGGTTTGCCATTTATTCACTTACAGTGACTGGGCCACCTGTAAACTGAACTTGAACTGACTGACTGGCGAGGAGTGATTTCAAAGGGCAAAATGGTTGATCACTTTGTAGTCAAGGATCAGACCAACTCAATGACAGAAGATTTCACTATTTTGACGGCAGAATGTTTTTACTTGGAAACTTATAGAGCAGGAACTCCGAGGCTATCAGCAATGTGCATTTTTTTTAGCACCTTTCGTGTATTTTCAGGGCATCCAGAAAGATTGTTTACTGCAAACTTAACTACTTTGAAAATTCAGTGTTGTAATGTGCAACACCACAAGAGTCCCGGTAACCAACCTGCAAAGGTCGAATGAATCTGTTTTCGTAATGTTG